>NC_091153.1:6441054-6561054 GCF_040958095.1 Procambarus clarkii | reverse complement strand
TTCTTTTTGAACAGTGTTGAGAGGCTTACACCTCTTATTATGTGCCCATTACTCAGCTTCTCCAGTTTGGGAAAGATCCTGGTGTCAAAAGCAGTTTCTTTTTCATCATTGTGTGAAATTTTTGTTAAGTAGAGTTAATTTCACGCATTTACATGTTTTATTATTATAATTTTTAGCTGAGTACTTTGTTATAATTGGGTAAAAGTATCTTACGGGCGGGAAAAGTTAATTGAATTTGAGTTTCTTTCTGAATATATGTAGGATTTACATATTTATAACTCGCAAATATTTGAAAATGGTTGCACGTTAACAATTTCCAGTATATTATTCATTTGAACTAGAAAAATATAATAATAAAAGTAATATAAATTGATAATTTATGATAAATTGTTAAAAGGTTAACGTGATAAACAGATACACTATAAAAGATAAAAGACAAAATAAATAACCTAAGTGTAAGTAAAAAAAAAAGATAAGAGAGACAACTGATAAATTAAATATGACATAACTTCTTCAGTGCCTTGAAGAAAACAAACTCAGAATGGTCATAAAGACAACTCAGTTCTTCCATAATATAGAATCTCCTTTACCTGTTGATTGTAACGAGTGAGATTGTGAGTCTTTACCTGTTGATTGCAATGAGTGAGATTGTGAGTCTTTACCAGTTGATTGCAACGAGTGAGATTGTGAGTCTTTACCTGTTGATTGCAACGAGTGAGATTGTGAGTCTTTACCTGTTGATTGCAACGAGTGAAATTGCGAGTCTTTACCTGTTGATTTGTGAGTCTCAGCCTGCCACTGAAGCAATATATATTGCATACACAGTGAGTAATGATACTATCGAGACTGCATCAATGTAAAAATCCGTAGTAGGGCTTGATAAGGATTCGAACCTATGCGAATTCGAACCTGAGAGCAACCTGGAATTCTACTGTACCTTTGATTGTCTGTGGCGTATGTGTGTAGGACTATTCACTTCACTAAGTCAGGAGACAGTGGTATGTTGGCCAGACCACACACTAGAAGGTGAAGGGACGACGACGTTTCGGTCCGTCCTGGCCCATTCTCAAGTCTACTTGAGAATGATCCAGGACGGACCGAAACGTCGTCGTCCCTTTACTTTCTAGTGTGTAGTTTAGTCAATATACTTCAGCCACGTTATTGTGACTCCTCGCCTGGAGACAGTGATGGTCTGAGACTACCACTGTCTATATATTGTATTTACAGAGTCCACCAGATATAGAACTTCAAGTTCTATAGCTGAGCAGAAGGACCAGAGGAAGTGATCGCTTCATAGCCTAACTACAACCAATTTGTTGTGTATCAATCCTTCTGAGAGTCACTAGGAAATATACAGTGCCAGGCACCGTGCCTGGAATGTTGAAACCTTCCCCTTCCTTAAGAGATGGAAACAATTTTTTGGGTCATTAAACGTTTCATATATTTAACTCCTTCTCTGACTACTTGCTTGACAACCTGAGCTGAATAAATTACAGATGTTTAACATTCACTGTGAGGGAACAAACTAAATATTCATGTTAGTGTGTGAGTGTGGGCGAGGCTGCAGGAGTGTTAAGTCATGCACTGACGTAAGTCATAAGCAGAGGCAGATTTCTGACTTGTGTTTTAAGAGCAGCAGACGACGAGACTCGTGGGGGGTGACAGAGTCCTTCCCACGGTGACGCTGAGTTAAAAGCCGGTGTCAGAGTGTGATTTGGGAAGACAGGGTGATTAGACGGCAGGACAGGGTGATTAGAGGTCAGGATGGGGTGATTAGAGGTCAGGGAAGGATGATTATGAGTCAGGATGTGGTGATTAGAGGGCAGGTAGCCACCTCCTCACAGATAGTTTGATTAAAAGTCTCAGTAGTTGCGTTTTGAGTCTAATTTGTGACGAGAACATTAGGTGCGAAAGAGCTAGCACTCCGACAACTACAGTAGAGGTGATTGGTTCCTGTTTCGACGAGTGAAGAGCGACGTACGGAATGGGAGCAGTAGATTGAATGATTGATGAAGATTCAGCGACCACAAGAGATGGCACGGGCATGACTAACCCGTAAGTGGTAAAATGTTTAGAGTGAATAAGGTCTTTGGTGGTACAGCATCTTGAAGTATCTCCTTCAAGATGTTGCTAGTGTCTACAGATTCTGTTCCTTCAAAATACTCAGGAGGAGACAATAGTGGGAGCCTAAAGCAGGGTGAGAATAGGGTTGTGCCTCTATTGTATCTTGCATAGGACGTTTGTTTGTGATAATAGAGTACTCTATTAGGGTACTCAGCTCTAGTGCCAGTTCAGGCTTAGATCTAAACATTTCAAGAAAGTTCTTATTTTGGACTATGCATACTTCCTCGTCATTTTCTGAGTATGCATACTTCCTTGTCGTTTTCTGAGTACGCATACTTCCTTGTCGTTTTCTGAGTACGCATACTTCCTTGTCGTTTTCTGAGTACGCATACTTCCTTGTCGTTTTCTGAGTACGCATACTTCCTTGTCGCTTTCTGAGTACGCATACTTCCTTGTCATTTTCTGAGTACGCATACTTTCTTGTCGTTTTCTGAGTACGCATACTTCCTTGTCGCTTTCTGAGTACGCATACTTCCTTGTCATTTTCTGAGTACGCATACTTCCTTGCCGTTTTCTGAGTACGCATACTTCCTTGTCATTTCTGAGTACGCATACTTCCTTGTCATTTTCTGAGCACGCATACTTCTTTGTCCTTTTCAGAGTATTCTTTGCTTTGGAGTAACCCCATTAGCTGGTCGCTCACGCGCACCTTCCTCCTGACGTGGCTACGGAGGAGCTAAGGCTCGTCTTTGCCTTTGGAACAGAGTTTGGATGCTGTTATTCTCATGTTGATTCTCCACCACAGAAATATTAATTTTCGAACCTTGCAATGTCAACTAAAAGTCTGTCACCTTTACTGTTGTAGGGAGCTGTCTCCTCCCCTTTATTTTGCACCTCTAAGTGGATGTTTATCTTACTATTCCTATCCTTAAACTTTGCATAGAGTTCTACTCTATTGCAAGTTATTTTTAGGGTCACTTACGAAGTGTGTTAATATTAAGAATGATGAATTAGATCAGTTTGAAGACGATGAGCCACAATAACGTGGCTGAAGATATGATGATCAAATTACACGTCAGAAGATGAGGAGACGACGACGACGTTTCGGTCCGTCCTGGACCATTATCAAGTCCACTTGATATTGGTCTTCTCTGTAATGATTCGTCGCGTAAGTTTAACATCGTCTGAAAATATTGATATCAAGGAGACAATTTTCTATGTCAGGTTCTGTGTGCAATTGTGTGTGTTTGTGTCTTTGAGTGTGTGGCAAAGTGTGTGAGAGACATTGAATTGGGAGACAGTGGGAGAGTGTATGGAAGAGAGTGCAAGGGGTGTATGTGTGTAGGTGAGTGTGTGTGTGTGTGTGTGAATGTTTCTGGGAGACAGTGTGTGGGAGAGAATGTGTATGTATTCATCGAATTAACCCATGTGTGTGTGTGTATATATATATGACTGCGTTCTGAGGAGCAGTATAAATACTGACTATCCAGCCTGTCCTATCATCAAGTGGATGCTGATGACACAATGCGCTGAAATAAACAGTTTGGCGACAATGTTATACAGTTCTTGAACAAAAGGTTTTAGATGGCGCCAGACTGGTGTAAGGATGGCGCCAGACTGGTGTAAGGATGGCGCCAGACTGGTGTAAGGATGGCACCAGACTGGTGTAAGGATGGCACCAGACTGGTGCCAGAGGTATTAGACTGGTGCCAGAGGTATTAGACTGGTGCCAGAGGTATTAGACTGGTGCCAGAGGTATTAGACTGGTGCCAGAGGTATTAGACTGGTGCCAGAGGTATTAGACTGGTGTGATGGTGGTGTTAAACAGGAACTATGAAGATATGTGGCAATTGAAGGCGAGTAGTTACATAGATGGAGTTAGAACATTTAATCAAAGGCATTATGAGCAAGATTTTGGGAGATTAGAACAGAATAATTACATAGACAAACTCAGGGAGTTAACTAAACAAGGATCCAGCATGCAGTTAGGATGATGTATAAACGGTGCCTAGAGTCATTAGGGAACAAACGCAGCAAGTAGTTAAGGCAAATTCAAGGATACATTTACAACCATTGATCTTCTTCTTGAGGCTATCTTGAGAGGATTTCGGGGCTTTTTAGTGTCCCCTCGGCCAGGTCCTCGACCAGGCCTCCACCCCCAGGAAGCAGCCCGTGACAGCTGACTAACACCCAGGTACCTATTTTACTGCTAGGTAACAGGAGCATAGGGTGAAAGAAACTCTGCCCATTGTTTCTCGCCGGCGCCTGGGATCGAACCCAGGACCACAGGATCACAAGCCCAGCGTGCTGTCCGTTCGGCCGACCGGCTCCCAGAGAGCTGATGGCCAAAGAGCAGGTAGAAAATTGGTTCCGAAACGAAACTTGACATCATCTTGTGCGGAGAAATATGGAAATGGGTGCTGGATATAATGGGAGGAAAAATATACACAATTATAATAGGATTTTCAAAAGACTCGGAAGGTATTGAGTGCGAGGAGAGTCAATACTCTCATCTGGGAAGACCTGAACCAGGGAGAGTGGTCGCCGGCACCCTCTTCCTAATTACGGGAAGGAAGCTACTGTCTCACTCCTTGCTCCTTCCTCTTCCACCTCTGACTGTGGCCCCTTAGTTCCCCTCCATCCCTCCCTCCCTCCCATCCACCCTCTCTCTCTCTCTCTTCCTCCCTCCTTCCCTCCCACACAGAGGCCCTTCACCCCTCCGTGCCTGTTCCTCCTCCCCCAACACTGCTTCTCTCCCATGACCTCTACATGCCGGCTCGACGGAAGAGAAAGGAAGGGAGAGAACATAATATATTCAAGTTGTTCTAATGTTTGGACCTTAACCTCGGGTTTGGAACCCTTAACTGGAATTTATTTGGCGGATTGTGGTATGAGGCGAGGAGGAGGTGGCGAAGAAAAGCGTGTGTCAGAGATAAGATAAAAACAGTCACAAAGTAATAATCAAAGATAATCACTTAGTCACGCCATGAACTCCGCTCCTGGGCCCCACCACCAGCCTGGCCTCCTAAGGTTCCCCAACGTCAAGAAACTATCATACTAAAGTGCCCCCTTATCATAATCTACCAGAGGACCTAAAACAGAAAACGGGACAGTATGTCAATTTCGTGAGCCGCTGCCATTTTCTAGTACGATGGTTTTTGACCATAGGTAGAGTATACGTCAAAATACAAGGTTCCATTAGGTGGAAGCACCTTAGGTGTTTACCTAATTACGAACTCACCTGAGGAGTCTTTTATCCCGCTCTTCACATTTTCTAAACATCTATTTACTACTCAATACAATCCTCTAATCCTACTATTTACTACTCTATTTACTAACATTTCACATGATCAATTAGATTGTGTAGCAGGTATGTTACCCCACACCAAGAGGCAGCACCTACACCAAGAGGCAGCACCTACACCAAGAGGCAGCACCCACACCAAGAGGCAGCACCCACACCAAGAGGCAGCACCCACAACAAGAGGCAGCACCCACAACAAGAGGCAGCACCCACAACAAGAGGCAGCACACACAACAAGAGGCAGCACCCACAACAAGAGGCAGCACCCACAACAAGAGGCAGCACCCACAACAAGAGGCAGCACCCACAACAAGAGGCAGCACCCACAACAAGAGGCAGCACCCACAACAAGAGGCAGCACCCACACCAAGAGGCAGCACCCACAACAAGAGGCAGCACCCACACCAAGAGGCAGCACCCACAACAAGAGGCAGCACCCACAACAAGAGGCAGCACCCACAACAAGAGGCAGCACCCACAACAAGAGGCAGCACCTACAACAAGAGGCAGCACCCACAACAAGAGGCAGCACCTACAACAAGAGGCAGCACCCACAACAAGAGGCAGCACCCACAACAAGAGGCAGCACCCACAACAAGAGGCAGCACCCACAACAAGAGGCAGCACCCACAACAAGAGGCAGCACCCACAACAAGAGGCAGCACCTACAACAAGAGGCAGCACCCACAACAAGAGGCAGCACCCACAACAAGAGGCAGCACCCACAACAAGAGGCAGCACCCACAACAAGAGGCAGCACCCACAACAAGAGGCAGCACCTACAACAAGAGGCAGCACCCACAACAAGAGGCAGCACCCACAACAAGAGGCAGCACCCACAACAAGAGGCAGCACCCACAACAAGAGTTCCAGTGAACGTTATCCAGTCTCCTAACCATTCGACCCCACGAAAGAAGGGTCGAATGAGTCGAAGTCAAAGTCGAATCAACCTTGACTTCAGTGGAAGGGAAATCAATTTAGATCAACAATCTCTTAAACTAGTTAAAAATGGTAAACAAGAATTAAGATAAAAGAAACCATTAAATAACTTGCTAAACAATTAGTAAGTTGTTAAAAATGTTTAATAAACTTAAATCACACACATGTCCTAAGAGCCATACGAGGTATTTCCCAGGGTGCTTAAAGAATGAATAGAAGAGCTTAGTGAACCCCTGTCTTGCATTTTAATAAATCGTTAGAGTCCTGGAGGGTTTCATATGTGGTGCCACTTTTAAAGATAAAAATATAGAACAACAATAAATCATGAGATCTTGAGACCTGCCAAAAGAAGCGAAGAGTTAAGGGTAAATGAGAAGAATGTTAAAATATTTATAAATATATCTAAAATGTTGTTGAAAATGTTGACAAATACTATGTTAACGCACAGGAAGAAGAAACAAGACCAATCCATTGGACTTGAGACAATCATCTTCTGTGATTGAGAGGTCTTAACACACTACAACATATGATGACTAACAGATCTCTAACCCTGTCCATGCAGGACAGAAGACAATGTATTCATGTTGGTTAGCATTGTAAATCTATGGCTACATCCGTGACAAAAAACAAATTTAACAAACTTACTGTAACTTGAGATTAACTAATCATAGATACTAATAGAACCTGGTGAGAACCCTCACAAATCATTTCAATACACAATATCACATATATTCAATACATAATATCACATATATTCAATACATAATATCACATATATTCAATACATAATATCACATATATTCAATACATAATATCACATATATTCAATACTTACTATCACATATATTCAATACACAATAAGATCACACAGTAATCTTCAATACACAACTGGGGACAGAGGTTTATGCCGGATAGCTGGAATGAAAGATACGATATGTCAATATATCAATAAAAGGAGGGGATATAGAGACATCCCCAGAGATATATAAAAGGTGGGAATATAGAATAAAACATCCCCCCATACAACCCACTGCCACTTGAAAGCATAACATAGTGCAAGAGTGAAACACCCACAGAATACTCGAAACAAACCCTCAACACGGGTTCAAAGAAGGAAAATGTTACTTGACAAACGTGGACTTTGCTAAACAGCATTTGACATTCCTTTCTTACTGTAAGCTGACGATGCCCGAGTGACGAGGAGATATTAGACGGGTGAGGACTGCAAGAGGCCCCAGTAAGGCTTACATATGTATCAAAAGCGTACTGGGCTTCAGCCCCAAAATACAATGTCATTATGATGGGGAACAGATGTAAGAATAGCCAGAAAGAAGAAGGTCAGGAGGTAAACATCATTGAACTTTACACAGGATTCACCATAAATACTCACACCAGCAGCGCTCACTAAGCCGACAGGACTCAGAACAGCGCTCAGGGTAAGGCTTTCAGAGCGCCTCTCACAGCTTAAGCCCGACCAGTGCTGGATCGCGCGCTACCAGCATCAATACACACGAAATGGAAAAGTATTAAGACTGCAGAGGATTGCTTCAAGATTTCTCTGGTAGTGAGAGAAGCGATCTGTTGTGATCTATACTGAGGTAGCGGAAGGTAATGTCACTTGAAGGAAAGATGAGGGGGGTACATGATCCAGGCTTACAAAGTACTCAAAGACAGCGATATGGGAAAGGACCTATCAGGGGAAAGAGCCAAGCCATTACGACTATATAGCCCTTGGATCAGGGGTCAGGATAAGGATTTGGGATGGAACGAGGGGGAAGGAATAGTGCCTAACAACTTCGATGGTCGGGGGATTGAACGCCGACCTGCATGAAGCCAGACCGTCGCTCTACCCTCCACCCCCAAGTGGCAATGGAAATATAGAAAGAATGTTTAGGTTGAGTAACCGAAACATTATTCCAGCTTCCAAGAGTAGACTTCTAGTACTTACTAGATCCAGGTCCTTAGGTCCAGGTACTTAGGTCCAGGTCCTGGACCAGGTACTTAGGTCCAGGTCCTGGACCAGGTACTTAGGTCCAGGTCCTTAGGTCCAGGTCCTGGACCAGGTACTTAGGTCCAGGTCCTTAGGTCCAGGTCCTGGGCCAGGTACTTAGGTCCAGGTCCTTAGGTCCAGGTCCTGGACAAGGTACTTAGGTCCAGGTCCTTAGGTCCAGGTCCTGGACCAGGTACTTAGGTCCAGGTCCTTAGGTCCAGGTCCTGGACCAGGTACTTAGGTCCAGGTCCTGGACCAGGTACTTAGGTCCAGGTCCTGGACCAGGTACTTAGGTCCAGGTACTTAGGTCCAGGTACTTAGGTCCAGGTCCTGGACCAAGTACTGAACCAGATTAGACTGCTGGTAAAACAACTCTGTGAGTAAATGATCTCTGGAAATAAATAAAGAGACGAACAGAAAACGCATAAATAAAGGACAGATAAAACTGTTAAAGAACTGTTTCGTACGTTTAAGAACTTCCCTGTTCCCTTTCTTTTCTTTTCAAATTAGTCTGTAGCCCCCCCCCCCCTCCCCCCCCCCCGTCCCATCCCAAACCCTTATCCTGACCCCTTCCAAGCTCTATATAGTCGTAATGGCTTGGTGCTTCCCCCATAATAGTTCCCTTCTCTTCTTTTTGTTTAATTCCAGCACATAATTTTCATTAAAATTTAAATTGCAACTCTTACGGATTATCCATATTTGTTTGTGTTTGTTCCATAGTCAAACCCATCACTAGAGTTATGAAAATAACAGTTTGTTCAACTTTGAACCAAAGTTTCATGATTCATGAAATTTTGGTTCATGATTCAGATAGTTATCAAAGGATTAGGAACCCATATGCAGACGAGGAGTCACAATAACGTGGCTGAAAAATGTTGACCAAACCACACACTAGAAAGTGAAGAGACGACGACGTTTCGGTCCGTCGTGGACCATTCTCAAGTCGAATTTGATAATGAATCTACTTGAGAATGGTCCTGGACAGACCGAAACGTCGTCGTCTATTCACTTTCTATTGTGATTTTGTCAACAAAGGATTAGGAATATGTTTACATTTAAAAGACATAAACAAAAATAACTAAGATTCGCTGTGTTAAATAATTGAATGTCATAATACCCCCTAGAACACGATCCTGCAACGGTTTTACACCCATCTCCCTAACCACTGCTGCATGTTACACATCGTAGTGAAGCAATGATGCCCAACTCTCCCACCTTGCCCGGGATTCGAACTAAGGTCCTTTTGCTTACGAGAGACGTGTAGAAATACACAAACGCCCTCATGAGAACTCTTCTCGAACCAGACATTAAGTCAACAGCAACTTGCTCAACTTTTCATTCAACTTCTTCTTGTCCAACAAATATATTTTCTCGAGCCCAAACTGACGGAAATTGAATGAACCTTTTTTTGTGTGTCATTCGTATGACATTATCACGCATAAGACCTTGCTGGTTCCTCTGTTGGTACCTTGCTTTCTCTTCTCCTATGTTGATGTTGGCATGCTTTCTCTTCTTCTATGTTGATGTTGGCATGCTTTCTCTTCTCCTATGTTGATGTTGGCAAGGTTTCTCTTCTCCTATGTTGATGTTGGCAAGGTTTCTCGTCTTCTATGTTAATGTTAGGCATGCTTTCTCTTCTCCTATGTTGATGTTGGCAAGGTTTCTCTTCTCCTATGTTGATGTTGGCATGCTTTCTCTTCTCCTATGTTGATGTTGGCAAGGTTTCTCTTCTCCTATGTTGATGTTGGCAAGGTTTCTCTTCTCCTATGTTGATGTTGGCATGCTTTCTCTTCTTCTATGTTGATGTTGGCATGCTTTCTCTTCTTCTATGTTGATGTTGGCATGCTTTCTCTTCTTCTATGTTGATGTTGGCATGCTTTCTCTTCTTCTATGTTGATGTTAGCATGCTTTCTCTTCCCCCATGTTGATGTTAGCATGCTTTCTCTTCCCCCATGTTGATGTTAGCATGCTTTCTCTTGTCTCATGTTACTAATGGGAGAAGAGAAGTCTCTGCCCTTCACTGGTCAATAGTAACACGCTCTAAGGGTCAATGTAAACATTAGCTCTATTCTCACTGATCAATACTAGCGTGTCGTCTGCCATATATATAGGTTCCCGCGACAATATTTCTTCCCATTCTTAATTCCATTTGTTCGTTCCTTCCCCATTCAGCCTGAAACAATGTGCACAACAGCTTTGTCTATGGACAAAACTGACCATAGACAAAACTCTCCTTCATAGAGTTTGGTCTATGGACAAAACTGACTGGAAAAAATATAATTTTCTTTTTGTTATTGCCACAGAAAAATATATTTAATTTTGGAAGAGAGTTTGTGTGTTCAGAGGGGGGGGGAGGAGGGATAGAGGTGGGGGTTGGTAGGGATGGGGGATTGGTGGGAGTTGAGATGGGGATGGGTAGGGATGGGGAGGGGGGGCAGGTGAAGGGGAGTTAAGAGCAAGATAAAGGGAAGGGGGTGAAGTAACATATAAGAATATCAATCTTCCATTGATGCTACTTGACCCCCTTACCTCTTCTGTTTATTACCATTCTTTCCTCTTCTCGTTCTCTCTATGTCTATAAACTTGGCTTTATAAAACCAATTTATATCTGTCAGTCTCTATCTTCCTGGTTATTTCATTACTCAATCTCTATTTCTTCTTTTCTCGCTAATTTTCACTGTTAATCATTTATGTTAAAGGCTTTACTACAGAAGGATATCAAGCAAGATAGCTGGAGTGTGGCGAATGACTGGGAAGCTAAGAAGGGACCTAATTGTGGATCCTGAGACCCTCCCATGAATGTCGGAAAGCAGAATATTACAATAAAGATGAAAAGGGAAGATATTTGTTGTAAGGGTTAGCAAGTGAGCTATGTGGATAGTCCTTTCTGCTACAGGCCCGCAAGAAGTAGTAGTTAGAAATATGTTTTCTGGGGCCAAGGTGGGCAGATATGGTGGATAGAATGAGCAATATTCTGTCAGGTGATGAGATTGAACCCATCGTCTGCCTCTCAATAGGTAGAAACAATATTTGCCAAGGTAGAAGTGAGTTGCTGGATCACTATACAGCAACACTGAGGGAAGGCCAGGCTCACGTCCCGTGTTCAACAAGGACTTATAACTGGCTGTGAGTGCATGTCGGAAGATATCGTTGCAAAACAACAACTTGAAAAAGTTACTGTTTTTGAATAAAAGTAACAAAATAAAATACCAAATAATAGTTATTTTTAACGACTAAACCAATAAATAAAAAATACAACCTGAAACTCATATAAAACTGACACACATCAGAGTAGACTTCATACGAACCTACACAAACTAGCCTTCAGATCCTAATACAAAACTAACCTAGCGATCAGTCCTTCAATTGGAGTCTAATTACTATAACTATAACTAAACTAATTACTATAACCATTAACTAAACAACACCAAGGACATGACGAGTGCCAGAGCAACAAAGAGCAACAACATACCTACAACAACAAAGATAGAGAGAAGAAAATAAGACGAAGGAGAATAGGCAAAACAGCCGAGATCACACCGAAGAAGACATCAAGAGGAAACCAATAAGGAACTCAAAAGGATAAACAGGAAGACCAGAGAACACAAGAGGAAGCAGGAAACGCATCAACCATCACATACTCAGGGAACACACTCAGGCAACACTCTCAGGCAACACACTCAGGCAACACTCTCAGGCAACACTCTCAGGTAACACACTCAGACAACACACACTCTAAGGCAACACTCTCAGGCAACACTCTCAGGCAACACACTCAGACAACACACTCAGACAACACACTCAGACAACACACTCAGACAACACACTCAGACAACACTCTCAGGCAACACTCTCAGGTAACACACTCAGACAACACACACTCTAAGGCAACACACTCAGACAACACACTCAGACAACACACTCAGACAACACACTCAGGCAACACACTCAGACAACACACTCAGACAACACACTCAGACAACACACTCAGGCAACACACTCAGACAACACACAACACACTCAGTCAACACACAACACACTCAGACAACACACACACAACACACTCAGACAACACACTCAGACAGCACACTCAGTCAACACACACAACACACTCAGACAACACACTCAGACAACACACTCAACACACTCAGACAACACACTCAGACAACACACACACAACACACTCAGACAACACACTCAGGCAACACACTCAACACACTCAGACAACACACACACAACACACTCAGACAACACACTCAGGCAACACACTCAACACACTCAGACAACACACTCAGACAACACACTCAGGCAACACACTCAGACAACACACTCAGACAACACACTCAGACAACACACTCAGTGTTACGGACCCGGATTCAGCGTCCGAGCCTGGAGCAGTGACAAACACGCCATCTGTGGGTCAGCTCCCGAAACCCCCGCCAAACGAACGACGACACCTAGTGAGGACAGCGTGTACTGGCCTCGAGGACCAGTTTCCAGTCTGGTTCAGCGCTCAACACCGCCGCTCCTGACCTCTGGTGAGGTGGTGCTCCGACGCCAGCGCCATCTATGGAGTGGATATGTCGGGCGTTTGTATCTGAGCCTGTGAGTGTGGTGTATTAGTGTCCCAGTTATTGATGACGTGTCTGTTTACAGAGTCGACCTGGGACCACTGTGTTGAAGGTGGAGTCAGTCTACCCGAGGCAGCCAGTCTCCATACCTTGAACTTTGCTGCAGCTGTTGTGACGTCGTCCCCCCGGAAGAACACTGTGGTGTGTTAAGCCTGCCAGTGGAGTGGCAGTGGAAGGATTTACCCGGGACCGACGGTCGGAGACGATAATCCACTGGGGTATTGAGGACAGGAGGGTGATTGGTGATATCACACGAGACTCCTGTCTAGGGCGTACCCCTTATATCGTTCGTGGAGTGGCCGTACCAGCCTTGGTGGCTCAGTACCTGCCAGCAGACCTGCTGGACGTGTGGTTGACGGCCTCCACGACGGTGCCCCCAGTGGACCTGTGTTGTGGCTGACCTGTGGCCAGGGTAGGCTCGGCGTTCTCCGAGGACACGTCTTGAGGCCACGAAGAAAGCACCGCGGACTCAGCACCTAGCTTCACAATCAAGAGTCTTCAGCAGAAGACTAGATTGTGCACGATCCCCTTGTTAAGTGTTAATACCCCTCCCCCTTGTGTACTCTTTTATTCTACATATTTAAACGGTGATGGTGAACATTATATTATATTAAGTTTCTTAGCTGTCTTTCCCTACTCCCTTTAAGTTACTTGCGTCACGGATCTCATCCCTTGATAGCCACTACTGGCTTGGGAACGGATACCTATATCTTTCTCTAACAACATCAGAGTGAGAACCCCGTTGCGTCCCGAGAGGGCCGTAACACTCAGACAACACACTCAGACAACACACTCAGACAACACACACACACAACACACTCAGACAACACACTCAGACAACACACACACAACATACTCAGACAACACACTCAGGCAACACACTCAGAGAAACACAGATAAAAACGGCACAACAACTTCATGAGCTGCACCAGTGAAATGGTTAGTGCATAAAACACTCACCCAAAAAACCGCTTTTAATGGCCTAACAGGAAAAGTTGCAATATTAACTGTACCTGTGGCGGCATCATTTTCCCCAGCTCTACACCACCACAACTGAAGTCCAAAGAACACTGTCAAATACAGCACTATGGCCAACATTTCAGGAACCAAAACTGTCCGGAACGACTGTAAAATAAAATGACCAACAATTCTGCTCTATCACTGAAGTCAGCGATATCCTAAAGAGCTCTGCACTATCACTGAAGTCAGGAACATCACCAACAGTGTTTTGTACCATCACTGAAGTCAGGAACATCACCAACAGTGTTTTGTATCATCACTGAAGTCAGGAACATCACCAACAGTGTTTTGTATCATCACTGAAGTCAGGAACATCACCGACAGTGTTTTGTATCATCACTGAAGTCAGGAACATCACCAACAGTGTTTTGTACCATCACTGAAGTCAGGAACATCACCAACAGTGTTTTGTACCATCACTGAAGTCAGGAACATCACCAACAGTGTTTTGTACCATCACTGAAGTCAGGAACATCACCAACAGTTATGCACCATCACTGAAGTCAGGAACATCACCAACAGTTATGCGCCATCACTGAAGTCAGCAACATCACCAACAGTTATATACCATCACTGAAGTCAGCAACATCACCAACAGTTATGCGCCATCACTGAAGTCAGCAACAATCATATATTGGACTTACATATAAATTACACAGAAAATAGCTTTCTCCATTTGCTTGTCATATATATTTTACAGTGTAAATTGTTATATAATAATAGGTATTTACATAGCCATACCAAGTACCACATGACTTGATAATGGACCGAAACGTCTCAAATTCTTTGATTTTCTGATGTGTAGGATAAACGTCTACTTCTCAACCCTTTTTTATGTTTCATTTACAACATTATTATAACTCAGACCATTCGTCAGACCAATTTACAAATGTATTTAACTCGGCTTGTAGATTTTTGGGTCTATATTGGTGCCCCTATGTTGCTTCTCAGTTTAGTAGCATTGAAACGGTATTAACTTAAAAAATAAACTGGACCCAAAACTAACCCCTGAGGCACTCCACTGCAAATTGGCCAGGAGGAGGTAATTTTAGAAATTTAAAGGGAGACAATGAATGTTTTAGTTGATATGTTGAATATTATGTATTTTGAATAACGTATGCAAGTTATGTTATAGGCATATATGCAAATGTATTTGCATATATGCAAACCAACACCAGACACCAACACTGCCTCAGCAGACACCAACACTGCCAGCACCAACACTGCCAACACCAGACCAACGCTGCCAACACCAGACACCAACACTGCCAACACCAACACTGCCAACACCAGACCAACACTACCAACACCAGACACCAACACTGCCTCAGCAGACACCAACACTGCCAGCACCAACACTGCCAACACCAGACCAACACTGCCAACACCAGACACCAACACTGCCAACACCAGACCAACACTGCCAACACCAGACCAACACTACCAACACCAGACACCAACACTGCCAACACCAACACTGCCAACACCAACACTGCCATCACCAGACACCAACAATGCCAACACCAGACACCAACACTCCCAACACCAGACACCAACACTGCCAACACCAACACTGCCAACACTACCTTCACCACCACCAACACAGCCAACACCAACACTGCCAACACCAGACACCAACACTCCCAACACCAGACACCAACACTCCCAACACCAGACCAACACTACCAACACCAGACACCAACACTGCCAACACCAACACTGCCAACACCAGACACCAACACTCCCAACACCAGACACCAACACTCCCAACACCAGACACCAACACTCCCAACACCAGACACCAACACTGCCAACACCAACACTGCCAACACCAGACACCAACACCACCAACACTACCACCACCACCACCAACACAGCCAAGAGCACACGGAGCAGCAGTTCAGGAGACTGCCTCTCACCAGGGTAATAGATGTATGTCAGTGAATATGTAATTTAGCCAACAACAAAGACAGCTGATGCCAGTCTTGCTCCTCTTTGGTCGCTACAAAGTGGAAATTAATTATTAAAACTAAAGCAACAAGGACTATATATATATATATATATATATATATATATATATATATATATATATATATATATATATATATATATATATATATATATATATATATATATATATATATATATATATATATATATATATATATATTATATATAATATATATATCAACAATTTTATATTAATAAAACTATCCATACCACAATAGTTTTAGTTTGAACACGACCAGCCAATTGGGTAGCAACTAGGTCCCAAATTACTGCCTGTTAAACAGGGGCGGGGAGAGTCAAAGATTTGTACCCAGTCAATCCTTCTTGGGTTAGGATCCTATACGTTCTTAATTGCACCTTTTTTTTTGTTAATTGTGGTAGTTTGTGTTCTTGAACCAGGGGAAGTTAGAGGTATGCAAACTATGCGCGGACGACGACGACAAGATATTTAGATAGAGCCTACAGGAGAGAGCCTAAATATTGAATAGAGCCTACAAGGATAGATCCTATATATTGTATAGCACCTACAGGATAGATCCTATATATTGTATAGAGCCTACAAGGATAGATCTTATATATTGTATAGAGCCTACAGGATAGATCCTGTATATTGTATCGAGCCTACAGGATAGATCCTATATAATGTATAGAGCCTACAGGATAGATCCTATATATTGTATAGTGCCTACAGGATAGATCCTATATATTGTATCGAACCTACAGGATAGATCCTATATATTGTATCGAGCCTATAGGATAGATCCTATATATCATATAGCGCCTACAGGATAGAGCCCATATATCGTATAGAGCCTACAGGATTTAAACCGGTAAATTGATGTTATTATTGGATTGATCGAGGCCAAACAGGAGAACAATACAGGAATAACAATGTTCTCAAACACAATACACAAACCTAATTGATAAATTGAATTACTCAACTACAAAGCGTACAAGATAAAATAACATATAAGCAATGAACAAGTAAACAGTCCTGAACAGGTGATGAACAGCTGATGAACAGCTGATGAACAGCTGGAAGATTACGTGATGTTTACAATACAAAATGTAAGTCTGCCACTATAAATATAGTGGCAGACAAAATAGAGCTGCCACTGTAAATGCATAGTGGCAGCTCTATTGTAAACAACAATAGAGCTGCCACTATAGGTAGGCTTCAATGGCCCTATTTACACGGGGAATTATGAGCCGCCTCTACGATGGTTCACGCATATAACTTTACGAATTACGCATGCGGCATGCGTGCTACGCAGTCTGAATAATATCCACCTAGTTAGCGAGAGGGAGAGAGAGAGAGCAGGGTAATGATGATTGTATAAACTAGCGAGAGGGAGAGAGAGAGCAGAGCGAGGAAAATTATATTAAGGGTGTCTTAAAGTACTTCTATCTTCTATCTTTATTAAGATAAAGTGCCCGAACCTAACCTAACCGAGGAGCCACGACTAGAAAACGGGACATCACGTCCATTTTTTCGAGACTCTGTGGTTTGTAGTACAGAGTTGTTTTACGTTAAGGGGATTTGTACGTCAAAATACGTCGTGCTATTCTAGGGGACAGGTTGCATGGTCACCTATAATGTAATGACGTCAAGTATTATTAAGTGTGGTGATGTCAAGTCAGGTGTAGTGAGGAGCAGTTGTGTGAAGAGCTGTAGTGCTAAGTATGGTAGTGTAAAGTGCAGTTGTGAGTCATAAAAGTTACCAAAACGGGATTCCAATCACCTGGGGCCAGATTCACGAAAGCACTTAAGCAAGCACTTACGAACCTGTACATCTTTTCTCAATCTTTGGCGGCTTTGTTTACAATTATTAAACAGTTAATGAGCTCCGAAGCACCAGGAGGCTGTTTACAACAATAACAACAGTTGAATGGGAAGTTTTCATGACTTGTAAACAGTTTAATAAATGTAACCAAAGCCGTCAAAGATTGAGGAAACATGTACACGTTCGTAAGTGCTTGCGTAACTGCTTCGTGAATCTGGCTCCTGGGTTCTAGGAGGCTCGAACCGGGTACCCCACACGAGTGAGGCTGACTCTATATCGACAGACCTATTGGTCGATAGAGCAAATAAATTAGTACATTAATAGAGTACAAATAGTATAACTAGTACAAATAGAGTTAAGTACATCCTGCAGGTTATCTTAACTACCACGCTCAGGCGTCTCAGTAATCTCCCGAAGAACAATATAAAACAGGTACTAATTGCTGTCTAAATCAAAAATAATTCTGTGTTAGGCAGAGACGAATTGATACATACTTGAGCACGTCAGACAGCGTCCATACCTGTCTCTCTACACTTAAGAATCTGTTAGAGTAAATAGGTACTCACGAATTTATATATATATATATATATATATATATATATATATATATATATATATACATATATATATATATATATATATATATATATATATATATATATATATATATACATATATATGCAATTGACGATCACAAAACACTGATCATTTTATGCGGAAAATCCACAGAGAAATATGAAAGAAAGTGAACGTTTCGGCCTGTTAAAGCCTTAGTCTGGTGTTGACAAGGCTTTAACAGGCCGAAACGTTCACTTTCTTACATATTTCTAAGTGGATTTTCCGCATATATATATATATATATATATATATATATATATATATATATATATATATATATATATATATATATATATGAGAAAATTATCATCATTAACACCCCAATTTCTGGCTCTTAAGAGTTCCATGTCTTATCAATTGTCCTGAATTGAACAAAATGATGAACACTGGTAGTCCTTCTGTACACTCTCATTGAGCATTCACACTAGATAAACAGATAAGAACTAACGACAACTTGTAATAGCGTCATGTCAACTGTGCTATCTCAACCGACATTCCACCACTGTAGCATCAGTTGTGGATTGCAAGAATAGCAAGAATAGCTTGATCATAGCAAGAATGTCCTCTCATCTTTGCCATCTCGCTTTACATTACATAATAACATGGACAAATAGGCAATAATGTTCTGGGATAATTATATTGACCATTTTTCGCGCCTTCGAAGCTTTCTCTAACTCTCTCCATCACCCATGGTTCCTTCTAGCTCTCTCCGTCAACCATGGTTCCTTCTAGCTCTCTCCATCAACCATGGTTCCCTCTCTCTCCATCAACCATGGTTCCCTCTCTCTCCATCAACCATGGTTCCCTCTCTCTCCATCAACCATGGTTCCCTCTAACTCTCTCCATCAACCATGGTTCCCTCTAACTCTCTCCATCAACCATGGTTCCCTCTAACTCTCTCCATCAACCATGGCTCCATCTAACTCTCTCTGGTAACTCCGGAAACTTTCCCCAAATTCTGAACTTCTCCGAGCTGGGTCCCCCTGTTGCACCCTCTTGTCAGCTCTCAAGAGAATTTAATATTTTCAGATTCAATATTTTCTAATATTCACCGGAGTAGTGAATGGTGTCGACATTCCCTCGCCTTCGTGGGCATTTTCTAAGCACTCTTCCAGGGCTGCCTACATCGTGGCAATTGATTAAGACGAAGAAACTCATTAATCCATTACAGAATGAAGAATTTTTGAAGAGTATTCGTGTATCATCGGCACGGCTTCCACGTTCGGTAAAAATCGATTCGTAAAGAATATTTACCTGTACCATAGACTTTATCCAAGGCTGTTTGTGACATAAGGGAAAGTCATGGTGATACACACAGGTTCAAACTTCACCCTATTACAGTTTTCAGGATAACTTTTAACTCGAAAATATAACTATGGTCTTGACGAGCTCGGTGCAACAGTAACTTTTCACTCCTCAAACACCGGATCAGCAGAAGTGATGTTGGATTCTTCCTGTCTTCGTTTCTTGAGGGAATCTAAACACAAGTTAATCGGATTCCTGGAGGTTTGTGTTATCCAATTCGGTTAAGATAGGATACTGGAGGCTTAGTGTCGGAAGCGCATTCTCGTCATGGGGAAACAGGATTCTGCCTGGAGCTACACACATGCATAAGCTGGAGTCAGCATTGAAGCATAAAGCATTGTATTGAACCATTTAAATTACAGGTGTTTATTGAATGCTTAATCGCGAATTGCTTGCATCACTCCTATCGTACTTTTACAAAATCCTGTTGTTCTGGGGATTTTTTCTGTCTCAGCGACGCTATGGTCGCTAAGGCCTCCAGTGAAGGCCACACACTCGATTTCAATTTTCATTATCAGTTCTAACTTGCGTCTTAATCTGCTTCGTCGATCTCATGGCTTACGACACCTCCAAGTTACAATTAGACTCCTACACCTTGGTCACCGTGCGATCCTCATGGGTCCTGGCATCAATTCAACCATAACACAAATCAACTTGGGAATTGTCATCTTGCTTCGGCATTGAGTCAATGAATTTTACACAGTTGTGTCTCTCGTTGTTATCGCTTCCTTGTCTCTCCTGTGGAGCATAGCCGATTAAAGATCAGAGTATCCATAAGATCAATTCTCAAAATCTTCTAGACACACAGGAGGGGACAGTCAGGATACAGTCATACTACTTCCTCTCCTGTCAAGTACGATGGCACAAAGTTGCACAATGGCAGGTCAATTCTGGAAGTGTTGTTGTGGACCCCCAACAAATTTGCCAGTATATGATCTTCCTCTTCTTGGGACCAGCTTCTGTAGGAACCAGCTTTAGTCTGTCCTCTTGTCACGTAAGACGGGGTACCTGGTCCTTCCGCTGGCTACAAATACTGTATCATCAGTGCTGTAAGCTGCACAGCCTGTGTTTAAATGAGTGTAGTCTTCATTGGCACTTCAGCCTCCTACTCGATAAGTTTTCCAGCTTCAGCCACTGCCAAGTTTACCTCCCACTTCGGTGTTTTGCAATCCCGGCAATACTGCAAACGTTTCTAGTCTAACGAAGCAAAACATTTGTTGAGAAAATCTTTGGAGTGCAGTTCCTCTCAGGACGGCTGAATTAAACTCTCGTCTGGACCCGGATTCACGATGCCATTACGCAAGCACTTACGAACCTGTACGTCTGTTCTCAATCTTTGGCGGCTTTGTTTACAATTATTAAACAGTTAATGTTCATCTGTCGTGAACTGCATCAAAAACAAAAGAGTTACTGGGATCATTATGCTGGGGCCAGATTCACGAAGCAGTTACGCAAGTACTTACGAACGTGTACATATTTTCTCAATCATTGACGGCTTTGGTTACATTTATCAAACAGTTTAGTTACAAGCATGAAAACTTGCCAATCAACTGTTGTCATTGTTATAAACAGCCTCCTGGTGCTTCGGAGCTCATTAACTGTTTAATAATTGTAAACAAAGCCGCCAAAGATTGAGAACAGACGTACAGATTCGTAAGTGCTTGCGTAACTGTTTCGTGAATCTGATCCCTGGCTATTAGTATCACACACACACACACACTTCACCTGTCCCGGGAGTGTGCTTGTGAGACATCTGCGTGACAGGTGTCAATCCCACCTGTCTCCCTGGAGGATTACAAACACCCACCTGTGAAGGAGTGCAGGTCCACGAATACCGGAATGCACTCATTACATAATCACGGCGTCCTATTACACAACTCTAATCAAATCAATCCCTCACCGACCTAATCCCCCACCCCTCAGATGCTAAACGCAATTGAGTGATGACAGAGAGCTAATTGATTATACAACACACACACTCATTACCACGTGAACTTGATCGCTCATTGCCCACCAAACTCACAACTCTCGAACTCGTCAGAATTCATTGAGATGAATGATGACTAAGTCATCATTAGGTAGATGAGCACTAGTACATATGAACAGGTTTTTATGGATTACTGTGAAAGATCCAACAATGGGAGAAATAGCAGTAGATGTCATGGAGGAGTTGGATGAAATAGAGGATGTTAAAGAGGAGTGAATGGACTTGACCGGCAGCTAGAAGCAACAGTCTCTTTGATCAAGTTATCACAAGTCATGCCACGCCGTACAGGTTCACTCAGTCTTCATCATTCACTCAAAATGTATGAGGATTTACTCTTGAACTCTAGCCAGGTGTGCTGTGAGATCCCCACTGGTTCTAAATGTACTGTGACATCACCACTGGTTCTAAATGTACTGTGACATCACCACTGGTTCTAACTGTACTGTGACATCACCACTGGTTCTAACTGTGCTGTGACATCACCACTGGTTCTAAATGTACTGTGACATCACCACTGGTTCTAACTGTGCTGTGACATCACCACTGGTTCTAACTGTACTGTGACATCACCACTGGTTCTAACTGTGCTGTGACATCACCACTGGTTCTAAATGTACTGTGACATCACCACTGGTTCTAACTCTGCTGTGACATCACCACTGGTTCTAACTGTAATGTGACATCACCACTGGTTCTAACTGTACTGTGACATCTCCACTGGTTCTAACTGTACTGTGACATCTCCACTGGTTCTAACTGTACTGTGACATCTCCACTGGTTCTAAATGTACTGTGACATCACCACTGGTTCTAAATGTACTGTGACATCTCCACTGGTTCTAAATGTACTGTGACATCACCACTGGTTCTAAATGTACTGTGACATCTCCACTGGTTCTAAATGTACTGTGACATCACCACTGGTTCTAACTGTACTGTGACATCACCACTGGTTCTAACCGTGCTGTGACATCACCACTGGTTCTAAATGTACTGTGACATCTCCACTGGTTCTAAATGTACTGTGACATCTCCACTGGTTCTAAATGTACTGTGACATCACCACTGGTTCTAAATGTACTGTAACATCACCACTGGTTCTAAATGTACTGTAACATCACCACTGGTTCTAACCGTGCTGTGACATCACCACTGGTTCTAACCGTGCTGTGACATCACCACTGGTTCTAACCGTACTGTAACATCACCACTGGTTCTAACCGTGCTGTGACATCACCACTGGTTCTAACTGTACTGTAACATCACCACTGGTTCTAACCGTGCTGTGACATCACCACTGGTTCTAACTGTACTGTAACATCACCACTGGTTCTAACCGTGCTGTGACATCACCACTGGTTCTAACTGTACTGTAACATCACCACTGGTTCTAACCGTGCTGTGACATCACCACTGGTTCTAACCGTGCTGTGACATCACCACTGGTTCTAACTGTACTGTAACATCACCACTGGTTCTAACCGTGCTGTGACATCACCACTGGTTCTAACCGTGCTGTGACATCACCACTGGTTCTAACTGTACTGTAACATCACCACTGGTTCTAACCGTGCTGTGACATCACCACTGGTTCTAACCGTGCTGTGACATCACCACTGGTTCTAACTGTACTGTAACATCCCCACTGGTTCTAACCGTGCTGTGACATCACCACTGGTTCTAACTGTACTGTGACATCCCCACTGGTTCTAACCGTGCTGTGACATCACCACTGTCAACACTTGACTGCCAACACACAACTGACGTCCTTGACAACAATGAGATGGTTGTCAGTGAGAGTATTCTTGAAAGTCATCAAGTGTGATCTCATTATTATCTCACGGCAGCTTCATCTCAGTGTCTGTTTGTCACTAAGATAAGGAGATAATGGTAATACTTGTCTCTCTTCCGTTCCCTAACACTATGCTGCCTTCTTCTTGAGGTTATCTTGAGATGATTTCGGGGTTTAGCGTCTTCGCGGCCCGGTCCTCGACCAGGCCTCCTTTTTGTTAAACCCCCCTCCCCCTAGGAAGCAGCCCGTAGCAGCTGTCTAACTCCCAGGTACCTATTTACTGCTAGGTGAATAGGGGCATCATGGGTGAAAGAAACTCTGTCCATTTGTTTCCGCCTCCACCGGGGATCGAACCCGGAACCTTAGGACTACGAAACCGATGCGCTGTCCACTCAGCCGTCAGGCTCCAGGCCACAAATATGTAAACATTGACAGGCATCTACTACATCATGAATGAAGACTGGAGGAATAACTCCACCAAAAGTTTACCTACACAATATTTCATGCTGACGAGTCAACAATTCGAGTCTGTACTACTGCCCAACATACAGATAACGGAGAGAACTATCAGGGGAAAAGGGTTGTTGTTGTTATAGATTCAGCTCCTCGGAACACGTTCCAAGTAGCACGGGTTATGGTGATCCCGTAGTGGACTTACCTGGCACAGGAGCGGTGCCGGGGAAAGCGCCAAGCCATTACGACTATATAGCACTGGGAAGGGGTCAGGATAAGGATTTGGGATGGGACAGGGGGGGATGGAATAGTGCCCAACCACTTGAACGGTTGGGGATACTAACATAGTTTTTTCTTTTCCTGACTCATCAATATACAATGTTTTGAGGAATGGGAGAAAAAATGAATGATCAGAGGATGCTGGAACACGGTGCAGCTGCATCCACTAACACCCATAACAATAATCCACAAACCACAAACTTAAAACAACACTTCTAGGAAGGAAGTCCAACCACTTGGACTGGACGGTAGAGCGACGGTCTCCCTTCATGCAGGTCGGCGTTTAATCCCCGACCGTCCACAAGTGGTTGGGTACCATTCCTTCCCTCCGTCCCATCCCAAACCCTTATCCTGACCCCTTCCAAGTGCTATATAGTCGTAATGGCTTGGTGCTTTCCCCTTGATAGTTCCCTTCCCTTCTAGGAAGGAAAATCACCTCAAACACCAACAACACACTCACTAAGCGGAAGTAATCAACTGATTCGTAATCACGCAAATTCCCATTGAGTTATTTATACAATAACGAATATCTGTATAAATTTTGAGCGATAACGCAAATGTTATCCTTCACAATGTGCCCGCCGGCCGCCCAAGCCAAGACATCAGGCTCCTGGAATACTCCACTCTGGTTAAAAATATTGGTCTACACAGGTGGGCTGTTATTTTCATGGAGAAAGATTGCTTCGGCCGGAGTATCCCTGCCGAGGAAGACACACTCGTATGAGTATAAACTACCACTAAAAACAGCTACTTAATGCAGACGAGGAGTCACAATAACGTGGCTGAAATATGTTGACCAAACCACACACTAGAAGGTGAAGGGACGACGACGTTTCGATCCGTCCTGGACCATTCTCAAGTCGATTGTGAGAATGGTCTAATCACAGTCGACTTGAGAATGGTCCAGGACAGACCGAAACGTCGTCGTCCGTTCACTTTCTAGTGTGTGGTCTGGTCAACAGCTACTTTATCATCTCCAGTGCTACTTGTCGCGAGGTTAAATCACTCGTCTTTTTTCCCTCTAAATATAATAATAAGCAAAAAATATCTTCCAAAAGAGCTGGAGATTTTGCGCCTGCCTCTAGGAAGTCTTTTTTACTCGCGGCAAGTCGACGTAAAACACAAGGTGAGGCATATTTATATCCTCTTGAGAACCAGGAATCAAACGCTTCAAGGTGCCTCACTTCAGGTAATATATATCGCGGAATTACAAGGGAACCCCAAACGTAGTACCAACAGAAACTGTGGTGTTCCACCGTACAGTTACTAAAGGCATTAATGTTAGCCCTGACCACATATACCAGTAATCATTCAGTTGTAAACATCTCTCAACCTGATCATAATTCTCTGGATCCAAACATTCCAACATTTTGTCATGACTCTCGGCCATTCCAATGACTTGTTAACACTGAATATCAACTAATTCCAGTACCAGTAGATGGTACAACTGATCCTTTATATGGCTATACTTGTATGTATGTATGTATGAAAACTCTTGACCCCCGAAGGATTCGAACCCAGACAGCCAGGCCTCCATGCCTCTTGGCGTGGACAGTTCCATAACCAGTCGGTCACACTGACTGTACAACCACATTGACAGTAAGTACAACTGACTGTCTTAACCCTACACTTCGGGGGATCAAGAGATTTCTGATGCATGTTGGCTTGGGGACCATTCAAGCCTCCCTCCCTCCCTGCCTCTTTTTCCCTACCTGTCTACCTGCCTTTCCCTATCTCCCTGCCTCTCCTTATCTCCCTGCCTCCCTCCCCCCCCCTCGCTACCTATCCCCTCCCTATCCCTCGCGTCCCTCCCCATGTGTCTAACCCCAGATTGTTCCCTGTTTTATGAAATTATTAAAAACGCATCGGGCGGAATTTTGGGCAACAGAAACAAAGGTTTCCCGCTTTTGCAGTTATTGGAGAAATGTTTCCCAATATTTAAAGTCTAAACGATTCCAAAATGTGTTCAGACGTGAAGTTCAAAAGTTCTATCCTGGGCTCTGTAATTACACCTATACCTCGAAAAAGGCTTAAAGTATATCTATATATATACACAAGCTTCCTGTGGTGAGTATATCCCACAAAGTATATACACACCTGGAAAGTTATGAGTTGCATGAGTGGTTTGTTCGGTGTTAATTTATGAGTAGGACTTAATTATATTCGCAGCTGAAGTTTTGAGTGATACTTGACAATTATTTAATCATGGGAAGTTGGGAGTAGCACTTGACAAGGAGAAAATTATTTTTTTGCGTGACAAATGCCTGACGAAAATTTTAATTTACCACACTCTCTAATGTATTCCGGTGAACACTGATGTATTCTGGTGAACACTGATGTATTCCGGTGAACACTGATGTATTCCGGTGAACACTGATGTATTCCGGTGAACACTGATGTATTCTGGTGAACACTGATGTATTCCGGTGAACACTGATGTATTCTGGTGAACACTGATGTATTCCGGTGAACACTGATGTATTCTGGGTTTTATATAAGAATGTTTTTTTGTTGAAAAATAATGTTTAAGGCCTTAGCGCCGACAAAAGCCATTAACATTATCTGGAAGTCATTATATAACCAAGATGTTATTAATAGCCAGGAGATCATTAGCAAAGTCCCGAGACCACTAACGAAGTCACGAGACCACTAACGAAGTCACGAGACCACTAACGAAGTCACGAGACCACTAACGAAGTCACGAGACCACTAACGAAGTCACGAGACCACTAACGAAGTCACGAGACCACTAACGAAGTCACGAGACCACTAACGAAGTCACGAGACCACTAACGAAGTCACGAGACCACTATCGAAGTCACGAGACCACTAACGAAGTCACGAGACCACTAACGAAGTCACGAGACCACTAACGAAGTCACGAGACCACTAACGAAGTCACGAGACCGCTAACGAACTCACGAGACCGCTAACGAAGTCACGAGACCACTAACGAAGTCACGAGACCACTAACGAAGTCACGAGACCACTAACGAAGTCACGAGACCGCTAACGAAGTCACGAGACCACTAACGAAGTCACGAGACCACTAACGAAGTCACGAGACCACTAACGAAGTCACGAGACCACTAACGAAGTCACGAGACCACTAACGAAGTCACGAGACCACTGACGAAGTCACGAGACCACTAACGAAGTCACGAGACCACTGACGAAGTCACGAGACCACTAACGAAGTCACGAGACCGCTAACGAAGTCACGAGACCACTAACGAAGTCACGAGACCGCTAACGAAGTCACGAGACCACTAACGAAGTCACGAGACCACTAACGAAGTCACGAGACCACTAACGAAGTCACGAGACCACTAACGAAGTCACGAGACCACTAACGAAGTCACGAGACCACTGACGAAGTCACGAGACCACTAACGAAGTCGCGAGACCTTTCTCAGTTATAACTTTCATATTCCACCATAGTGTTAAGACGCTGAGGGATATTCCGGAAGAGTAGGGAAAAAGCGCCAAGCCATTACGACTACATAGCACTGGAAAGGGGTCAGGATAAGGATTTGGGATGGGACGGGGGGGGGAAAGGAATGGTGCCAAACCACTTGTGGACGGTCGGGGGATTGAACGCCGACCTGCATGAAGCGAGACGGGACGCTCCGGAAGCAGCAAGACATTAACATATCGTGATTCACCGCCCAATACGTTATTGTTATTGCTCGTGGTTATTGAGCTGTTATTTCCAGGTGGTGATGACAGAACGACCTGATTGTTTGCACCCCCTTTGAGCGTCTGTCCACACGTCTGTCTGTTTGTGGCTCTGTCTATCTGTGGCTCTGTCTGTCTGTGGCTCTGTGTATCTGTGGCTCTGTCTATCTGTGGCTCTGGCTATCTGTGGCTCTGTCTATCTGTGGCTCTGTCTATCTGTGGCTCTGTCTATCTGTGGCTCTGTCTATCTGTGGCTCTGTCTATCTGTGGCTCTGTCTATCTGTGGCTCTGGCTATCTGTGGCTCTGGCTATCTGTGGCTCTGGCTATCTGTGGCTCTGTCTATCTGTGGCTCTGTCTGTCTGTGGCTCTGTCTATCTGTGGCTCTGGCTATCTATGGCTCTGGCTATCTGTGGCTCTGGCTATCTGTGGCTCTGGCTATCTGTGGCTCTGTGTATCTTTGGCTCTGGCTATCTGTGGCTCTGTCTATCTGTGGCTCTGTCTATCTGTGGCTCTGTCTATCTGTGGCTCTGTCTATCTGTGGCTCTGTCTATCTGTGGCTCTGTCTATCTGTGGCTCTGGCTATCTGTGGCTCTGTCTATCTGTGGCTCTGTCTATCTGTGGCTCTGTCTATCTGTGGCTCTGTCTATCTGTGGCTCTGTGTATCTGTGGCTCTGGCTATCTGTGGCTCTGGCTATCTGTGGCTCTGGCTATCTGTGGCTCTGTCTATCTGTGGCTCTGGCTATCTGTGGCTCTGGCTATCTGTGGCTCTGTCTATCTGTGGCTCTGTCTATCTGTGGCTCTGTCTATCTGTGGCTCTGGCTATCTGTGGCTCTGGCTATCTATGGCTCTGTCTATCTGTGGCTCTGTCTATCTGTGGCTCTGGCTATCTGTGGCTCTGGCTATCTGTGGCTCTGGCTATCTGTGGCTCTGGCTATCTGTGGCTCTGTCTATCTGTGGCTCTGGCTATCTGTGGCTCTGGCTATCTGTGGCTCTGGCTATCTGTGGCTCTGGCTATCTGTGGCTCTGGCTATCTATGGCTCTGGCTATCTGTGGCTCTGTCTATCTGTGGCTCTGGCTATCTGTGGCTCTGGCTATCTGTGGCTCTGGCTATCTGTGGCTCTGGCTATCTGTGGCTCTGGCTATCTATGGCTCTGGCTATCTGTGGCTCTGTCTATCTGTGGCTCTGGCTATCTGTGGCTCTGTCTATCTGTGGCTCTGTCTATCTATGGCTCTGGCTATCTGTGGCTCTGTCTGTCTGTGGCTCTGGCTATCTGTGGCTCTGTCTATCTGTGGCTCTGTCTATCTGTGGCTCTGGCTATCTATGGCTCTGGCTATCTGTGGCTCTGGCTATCTGTGGCTCTGGCTATCTGTGGCTCTGGCTATCTGTGGCTCTGGCTATCTGTGGCTCTGGCTATCTGTGGCACTGGCTATCTGTGGCTCTGGCTATCTGTGGCTCTGGCTATCTGTGGCTCTGTCTATCTGTGGCTCTGTCTATCTGTGGCTCTGGCTATCTATGGCTCTGGCTATCTATGGCTCTGGCTATCTGTGGCTCTGGCTATCTGTGGCTCTGGCTATCTGTGGCTCTGGCTATCTGTGGCTCTGGCTATCTGTGGCTCTGGCTATCTGTGGCTCTGGCTATCTGTGGCTCTGTCTATCTGTGGCTCTGGCTATCTGTGGCTCTGGCTATCTGTGGCTCTGGCTATCTGTGGCTCTGGCTATCTGTGGCTCTGGCTATCTGTGGCTCTGGCTATCTGTGGCACTGTCTGCTTCTCTCTTTGTAGAACATTTTCCGGTAGTGGAGAAAGGTCAATAGTCTCGTCTCCTAACAGAAATGTTTCACTTTGATGTGAAACAAGTACACATTGGGTACGTTCGTGTTACTGTACGAATCAGAGGTGAAGATGGAGTGTTTCCGTTTCTAGATGTTTGAGAGGGAGTGATGGTCGTATGGTAGGAACACCCCTGTTCTCGCACTTGCTTATAGTCAATATTGGCTTATTTAATAAGTGCATATGTGACATACTAATTGATTCTCGCACTTGCTTATAGTCAAAATTGGCTTATTTAATAAGTGCATATGTGACATACTAATTGTGAATATTTTAGTTTACCTTGAAAAGCTTCATAGAAAACACCGACCTCACCTAACCTTCTTAGTATGCTAAGATAAGTATCTTATTGCTTTTTAATTACTATTATTACTTAACCTATACCGTTGAAACCTTTGTTGTTCTAAAGGGGAAACACCTTTTATGTACACATAATGACGCGAAATTCTGTGTATTAGCGGTGCATATGTGTTCTGTGTGCTAGTAGAGGTATAGTGTTCAGTGTGTTAGTAGAGGTATAGTGTCCTGTGTGTTAGTAGAGGTACAGTGTTCTGTGTGCTAATAGAGGTGTAGTGTTCTGTGTGCTAGTAGAGGTACAGTGTTCTGTGTGCTAGTAGAGGTATAGTGTTCTGTGTGTTAGTAGAGGTATAGTGTTCTGTGTGCTAGTAGAGGTATAGTGTTCTGTGTGTTAGTAGAGGTATAGTGTTCTGTGTGTTAGTAGAGGTATAGTGTTCTGTGTGCTAGTAGAGGTACAGTGTTCTGTGTGCTAATAGAGGTGTAGTGTTCTGTGTGCTAGTAGAGGTATAGTGTTCTGTGTGCTAGTTGATGTATAGTGTTCTGTGTGCTAGTAGAGGTACAGTGTTCTGTGTGCTAGTAGAGGTATAGTGTTCTGTGTGCTAGTAGAGGTGTAGTGTTCTGTGTGCTAGTAGAGGTATAGTGTTCTGTGTGCTAGTTGATGTATAGTGTTCTGTGTGCTAGTTGAGGTGTAGTGTTCTGTGTGCTAGTAGAGGTATAGTGTTCTGTGTGCTAGTAGAGGTATAGTGTTCTGTGTGCTAGTAGAGGTACAGTGTTCTGTGTGCTAATAGAGGTATAGTGTTCTGTGTGCTAATAGAGGTATAGTGTTCTGTGTGCTAGTAGAGTTGTAGTGTTCTGTGTACTAGTAGAAGCAACTACTAGTACCTAGTGCTACTAGTACCCTGTACTAGTAGCCCGTTGGTGATGTCTCCTGAAACTTCGAGCGAGACCATGCAGGGCACTTCAGCTGCCATGTTGATGTCACCTGATACTTCTACGAAGACTTTCCGTATATGTTTCATCTGACATCACCAAAGGGACGTATAGTGACCAACAACATACGTCTACGAAGACTTTCTGTATGTGTTTCATCTATCACCAAAGGGACGTATAGTGACCAACAACATCACTATAGGTCACAACATTCCCGATGGTGATAGCCATCCCCCCAAAAAAATATCCCGTCAAGAATGATGACATGAATTTCAACTAGATCTGTCTCTATTTGGTAAATTTACACTTAGCGTGATGAATTCCTCGGTCTGGCATAGCCCCACCTGGGCCATACTCATCATGAAGATGAATATGAACTTCACAACAGACACGGAAAATACATTCTGCCGATGATAAACGGAGGAAATTATCGCGGGCGACCTGGATATTTTGTTTTTTTCTCTCGTGCAGTGAGCAGAGACGAGATCAGACGTCACAGAATTCAGCTTTAAGCTCTGAGAGAGAGAGAGGGAGGAGGGAGAGAGAGAGAGGTGTGTGTCAGAGACCCACTGGAACCCAGGTAAAGCTGATGTTCTGGAGCTTTTTTGTACGTATATATGTGTGTATATATGTATTATGTATATGTTGTGATCGTGTGTAAGGTATATGGCCTCTGACATAACAGTATAGCTACCGTATACGGTTATACGGGAGATATCCAAGTATCTAATTTACTTGACTTGAGTTGATGTGCTCATCTCAGTTGACCTGTTGACCTCAGTTGACCTGTCGACGTCAGTTGACCTGTTGACCTCAGCTGACCTGTCGAGGTCAGTTGGCCTATTGACCTCAGTTGACCTGTCGACGTCAGTTGACCTATTGACCTCAGTTGACCTGTCGACCTCAGTTGACCTGTCGACCTCAGTTGACCTGTCGACCTCAGTTGACCTGTCGACCTCAGTTGACCTGTCGACCTCAGTTGACCTGTCGACCTCAGTTGACCTGTCGACCTCAGTTGGCCTGTCGACCTCAGTTGACCTGTCGACCTCAGTTGACCTGTCGACCTCAGTTGACCTGTCGACCTCAGTTGACCTGTTGACCTCAGTTCATCTGTTGGCCTAAGTTGACCTCAGTTGACCTATAGTGACCTCTACCAAGACGTCTACACTCAGCCTGATGTTCCGTGATGTGTTGTCGAGCGTGAAGATCAAAGCGGCTTTCAAACTCGGCCATATTTTGAAGGCTCAATGTGGATACAACGCTCTCTTTGGACTCTTTCTCTTCCCTCTTTCCTTCCTGCTATTCTCACCCGCTACATTTCTATCCTTGTTATCTTCGTCCGTCTTGGTTTTTTCTTGTGTTTCGCTTATCATCACATTTTATCTTCTTCTCGTCATTATGTAGTTATAGTTCATCTTCCTTTTGGTGGATTGGCGAAAGTGTTGATCTGTGGTGACCTGTGGTCATCTGTGGTGATCCTGTGTTGATCTGTTGTGACCCTGTGGTGACCTGTGGTGATCTGTGGTGATCTGTGGTGACCTGTGGTGATCCTGTGGTGACCTGTAGTGACCTGTGTTGATCTGTGGTGATCTGTAGTGACCTGTGTTGATCTGTGGTGATCCTGTGTTGATCTGTTGTGACCCTGTGGTGACCTGTGGTGATCTGTGGTGATCTGTGGTGACCTGTGGTGACCTGTGTGCTTAACACGACAGCCCAGAAGCTAGGTCCAGGTTAATCTTCTGATTACTTGCCTTGTTGTACCTGTGGTGGATCTTTTACCTCCTGGTTCTCTGCCTCTTTCCTCCTGCCTGCCTCTTCCTCCTCCTCCTCGTGACCTTTGTGTTGACCTCTTGCCCTCATCCCCTGCCTTCGTCCACCTTCCCTCAACCTCATCCTTCACTTCCTGTGTACTTGTATATCCTGCCCTTCTACTATAGATCCTCCTTCTGCTCATCCCCCTGACCTCTTTCTGTTCTCTTCTCCTGATCTCCTCTTCTGCTTTCATTCTCTTATTCTGTCCTCTTGCTTTCTTCCTGTCTTCTCTGCTCTTCTCCTACGTTCCTCCTACTCTCCAACTTTATCTCTGCGACCCCTGTCTCGTGAATTTGTACCATACCTGTACCATACCTGTATCATACCTGTACCGCAGAGGTCGACCTCTGACACTCAATTAAGTAACCATAGGAACCAATCCTCCAAAAATTATAGTACTTATGTACCAACTACTGGTACAATATGCACAAATGTGCATGTTGTACCAAAGAAAGAGTTCCCGTTTTGTACTGTTGGAACACAAAGAGGTCATAATGAACATTGGAACAGTAACTGTACTGCTAACCCTAACAGTTTCCTACTCCGGTTATGATAACTCTTCCTTTCCATTGGTTTAATCATGCCCAAATCCAACTTAAAATATCACCCCCCATTACCGTGTGCATCTATTATTTTAATCTTTCATGTGGCACTGAATCAAAAGCTTCGCTAAGGTCAAGGTACACAACGTCACAATCCCTTTCCACTTTCAACTGCCTCAATTATGCTGGAATTAGAATGATAACAAATTTGTTGAACATGAACCGCCCTTAGTAAAACCCTGTTATTTGTTCAGTGTTAATCGACTTGTCAGCCGTGTATGTATCTGCTGTACTCCAGGACTCGACCTGTCACCCATGAAGGTACAGCTGTACCCCAGGACTCAACCTGTCACCCATGTATGTACCGCTGTACTCCAGGACTCGACCTATCACCCATGAAGGTACAGCTGTACCCCAGGACTCAACCTGTCACCCATGTAGGTACAGCTGTACTCCAGGACTCGACCTATCACCCATGAAGGTACAGCTGTACCCCAGGACTCGACCTATCACCCATGACGGTACAGCTGTACCCCAGGACTCGACCTATCACCCATGAAGGTACAGCTGTACCCCAGGACTCGACCTATCACCCATGTAGGTACAGCTGTACCCCAGGACTCGACCTATCACCCATGTAGGTACAGCTGTACCCCAGGACCCCTCCTGCGATTCCATCTCTTTTTCAACACATAAAATAAACATTGTCTAATACCAATCAATTTGATGACTCAATTCCTGTCACAGGAAAATCCCATAATATGTAAATGCAGAAGTTTAACATTTTCCTCAATAGTTTGGAGCCAATTAAGTTTCCTACAACCCGGGACAACATATTCTGCTCGATAGTGCATGTAGAAGAGTTGACATGAGCGAGAAACTCTCAAGTGAGGAATGCAAGGAGGATGATTGGTTCAAATGCAGTGCTCTAAATGATGAAAAAAATAGAGTATTGGGCCAATCTGAATTTGCAACGTTTTAAAATTGTGTAAATGTACAAACTTAAGATAAATTCAAATGTATGAGATGGAAATTTGCAAAATAACTTTACATGAGTTAACGTTTTTATAAATAAATATATTAAGGCATGTATATATATTATGTATAAAAAATATAATAAGGCATTAAATATATTATTTCTTAATGAAATACACACAATATACATGATACATACAAAGACGTGTGCAACACATTGATTGCTTCTTACAGAAACATCTTCTTAATGTTATCTTGAAGACACAGTGAATATGCTCTCAATTTTTAGTATATAAAAAAGCAAAGTAATGGGATATATATAATTGTTGTTTATCGTCTTAAATCGTCAAACTGACGATGCTCAAGATGGTTCTTGTCAGAGGTTGTCTCGCCACCTGGACAACCCACCGGCATCTTGTCCCGAGGCATCTCGTAGGAAAATATCCCATTGGTCTTCACTGTAAACACAACACTTCTTAATTTTCCCCAGTGCTATATAGTCGTAACGGCTTGGCGCTTTCCCCCCTGATAATTCCCTTCTACTGTTAATTTTCACTGGCGTACTTGCAATGTTTTGGCCGTTAATTAATACAGTGCAACATTGCAAGGTAATGGAACACAACTCCGTCTCTCAGCATCTGGAAAATGACAGCAGAGCACAAGAGGAAATCACAATAGCATAATATATGATCAAATCTTTGGATCAGAACGATTCCATCGGCCTCTCATACATAAATATATCACGCTATTGTGTATTTGACAGAAGCGTTTGGTGAAGAACTTCATTTTTCAGCACCACAGTGCAAGCGGGTTATAGGGAAAAATACTGGGTTGGGTATCAGCCAACTTTATCTTTATCCGGTATCTTTAAACTCCTTGTATTTTCGGTCGGACTTCAGATTGGGTTGCTTTTTAAGGACATCGTGGTCCAGTGGGTAATGCGTGAGTCTGGAGTGACCCCAAGAACGCTGGTTCGATTCCACTGTCGTACACCAAATATTTTCTTCTGAAAGAACTCTTTATTCCGGGGAAGGTGACTGTATGTCGCGCTCTGAAGGATTGTTACTCCTCCTGAGAATTAGATTCTGCATCACATCCATTTAATGTGTGAATAACGTCTGTGACTTGGTCTTATCAACATGTCATGAACAGCTTTGTATGCAACTTTAGGCAACGTTGACCAGACCACACACTAGAAGGTGAAGGGACGACGACGTTTCGGTCCGTCCTGGACCATTCTCGATTCACAATCGACTTGAGAATGATCCAGGACGGACCGAAACGTCGTCGTCCCTTCACCTTCTAGTGTGTGGTCTGGTCAACATTCTTCAGCCACGTTATTGTGACTCATCGCCTGCAACCTTTGTTTGCACCCTTAAAGACACAACGAACACAGATGATCAACAAGAGTGTGATGAAACAAGGGAAATGATGTTGATAAAGTAACTAAACAGCTCATAACAGAGTGATAAAGAAAATGTAATCTTATTTTTATTTATTGGCAATAAAGAGAAAAATAACTGTAAAAGGCAGTGAACATTTTGTAAAATGCCGAAATGGGAAAAGGTGAGCAAATTCAGGTTTGGCTGTATTGATCCCTGGCGCAGGATTTCACGAGATCTTCTGTGCGAGAACAACAACATTGTGTCTGTTGACCAGACCACACACTAGAAAGTGAAGGGACGACGACGTTTCGGTCCGTCCTGGACCATTCTCAAGTCGTGTGTGAAAGATGCAACTTGATAAACGTCCAGGATGGACCGAAACGTCGTCGTCATCTCCTCATCATCTAGTGTATGGTTTAGTCATCATATCTTCAGCCATGTTATTGTGACTCATCATCTTCAACATTGGTTCTCAATCGTGATTAAATACTGAGCTGCATTGGGTGTTATTTTAGGTATGACAATTATCACAGATCACGACAAAGTTCAACAGAGTTGGCAAATGCTTATCTTTAAGGCTTCCAACAGTTGCCCTACTTCAAGTGGAGAGAGTTTCTCAAAAGTGATGTTGGAAGTGCCAAACATAACTAAGGCGTCATCACACTTTGTCCTCAGTGTGCTGAGTAGCTGAGCTGGAAGCCACATTAAAATTTACAGTGTTGTCTGGTCCATGTGAAAGCTAAATATATACCATTCCTACCATTAATAACTGATGGAGAGTATTTTAGTTCACTTAATAAACTGGTTATGAAAGAGGTTTCATTTAATTATAAAATTTTGTACTTTAGAGGTGGAAAAAGCAAGAGCTCAACAAACCCTTGACATTACTTGTAACATTTTATCGCGTGATGTGTGCTAGCCAAAGAAAGGTAAACAACGAAGCTTGTTTTGATTGGTCGAGGGCTGAATGATCCACCAATCAGCCACACGTCTAATGACTGATAAGAGACTATCTGTCTAGCTGCGGAGTGAGGAGCTCACTCGATGTCCAGCTCTCTCAAGGAGAAGACATCGAAGTCAGTGTCCTTCATCCTCAGGCTCTGATTAGCTCATCACCTGAACCTATCAGACGACGGGTTCTTTAAGATCCACTTACAACCAACAGACTCGTCGTGGGGATTTAAATATAGAATCATTTTTTTTCATTCTAGCGCTTGAAATTATGCATCTTCAGTCCTCCTCAATACGTAATTACTGTGTGAAAATAGACCATGTATTACATCTTTCGACAGGAATAATTAAGAAAATAGTAAATCATTAAACAGCATTTAAGTAGAATTATTGTGATTCGTTAAAGTATCACATTTAGTATCATAAATATAAATTAAAGTATCATATATATATATATATATATATATATATATATATATATATATATATATATATATATATATATATATATATATATATATATACACACTAGGGATGTAGCACTGTAGTAGCAACTACTACTACAGTTACTTTAGTAGTAGCAACAATTACTACGACTATTTACTACCTCCTACTACTAGTAACAGTACCACAATATACTAGTTAGCTTGTTGTTTAATGAGCTAACTAGTATATCGTGCTACTGTTACTAAAAGTAGGTAGTAAATTGTAGTAATTGTTGTAGCAATGCAGTAGCAGTTGTTCTAGTAATTATATAGTTGTAGTTTTAGTAGTTGAACTTGTAGTAGTTGTAGAATAAGTGGTTGTTGTAACTGTAGCAATGACTGTAGGAGGAAAAACTCAAGCTGCAGGTTACAGGCTGCGGCCTGTCCAAGCCTGCAGGACCCCACATGTATTAATATTAGTCAAATAGCTCCAGCTTTCAGTTGAGTAGGAATGTTGCACAAACTCTTCTACTGCCAAATCTACTGCAACACTTACAAAACGGTTGATTAATCTACATCACCTACCGGTAAATGTTGGGTTTTCCTGCTTGATAATCGGGGGGTTATTGAGACATTTCCAAACTCCAATCAATATGTAATTGGGCAATTAAATTACAGATAGGAAAGGAATCAATTGGTGGTTCCAGGAGAGGGTGTCTTGGGGGCGGGGTAGACAATGGTCTGGGCTATATAGGATCATCACGCGGTGTTTACAGAAGTCAAAGTGTATGTGGTGGTGAAGTCAAGGTTTCAGTGACGACGCAGACTGTGACGTCGCAGGAAGGGACGACGCCGGCTGTGACGTCGTAGGAAGGGACGACGCAGACTGTGACGTCGTAGGAAGGGACGATGCAGGCTGTGACGTCGTAGGAAGGGACGACGCAAGCTGTGACGACGTAGGAAGGGACGACGCAGGCTGTGACGTCGTAGGAAGGGACGACGCCGGCTGTGACGTCGTAGGAAGGGACGACGCAGGCTGTGACGTCGTAGGAAGAGACGACGCAGGCTGTGACGTCGTAGGAAGGGATGACGCAGGCTGTGAAGACGTAGGAAGGGACGACGCAGGCTGTGACGACGTAGGAAGGGACGACGCAGGCTGTGACGTCGTAGGAATGGACGACGCAGGCTGTGACGACGCCGGCTGTGACGTCGTAGAAAGGGACGACGCAGGCTGTGACGTCGTAGGAAGGGACGACGCAGGCTGTGACGTCGTAGGAAGGGACGACGCAGGCTGTGACGACGTAAGCTGTGACGTCGTAGGAAGGGACGACGCAGGCTGTGACGTCGTAGGAAGGGACGACGCAGGCTGTGACGTCGTAGGAAGGGAAGACGCAGGCTGTGACGTCGTAGGAAGGGACGACGCAGGCTGTGACGACGTAGGAAGGGACGACGCAGGCTGTGACGTCGTAGGAAGGGACGACGCAGGCTGTGACGTCGTAGGAAGGGACGACGCAGGCTGTGACGTCGTAGGAAGAGACGACGCAGGCTCTGACGTCGTAGGAAGGGACGGCGCAGGCTGTGACGTCGTAGGAATGGACGACGCAGGCTGTGACGACGCAGGCTGTGACGACGTAGGAAGGGACGACGCAGGCTGTGACGTCGTAGGAATGGACGACGCAGGCTGTGACGACGTAGGAAGGGACGACGCAGGCTGTGACGTCGTAGGAAGGGACGGCGCAGGCTGTGACGTCGTAGGAAGGGACGATGCAGGTAGTAACGACGTAGGAATACGTGCGTCGGACGACCCGTGGCTACACCAGTGACTTGAGTCGAATCCCCACTACGAATATTCTTCAACGACTAGTAAACGACTAGTTAACCACTAATCCAACGACGCGTTCCCGACTAACGACCCTTAGCGGGTCTCCATTCACTACTGACGAATGATTATTGATCCAAAGCGGGTCTATACTATCCCTATGAATTATTGACCCTTGGCAGGGGTCGTACGACCACTGATGAATAACGTCTGACTACTGGCAGTTCTCAGTCATTAACGAATGACTGACCCTTGAAAGGGATTGAACTATCATTCTCCGGTGACATATGGTGTCTCATTTAATTGTTAAATGTCATCACAATTTACATTTATCATTCCAATTTATATTTTAAACCCATTTTTTTGGTGCTTTTCGGAGTAAAATATATAATAACGAAGTCGTTACGCTAACTTACGAGATGCGAAACTCTATCTTTGTCCAGTTGCCAGTTAGTAAATATTAGGATTTACCGCCATCTATTGGTGGGATTAGTAACTCGCTGTTCCCGGAAGATAACTTTCCCCACGGGAGTTTCATTAGTAGTGGTTATAGTAGGTGTTGTAGTAGTAGTTGTTGTATTAATTGTTGTAGTAGTAGTTGTTGTATTAATTGTTGTAGTTATAGTAGTAGTTATAGCAGTAGTTGTTGTAGTTGTAGCAAATGTATATGAGCTAGGATTCAAGGGCTGGATGTGAGCTGGGATAATATCCCTTTGTAGTGTAACGTCTGCCAGGCTTCCAGCTGCAGTTTACAGCTCCTGTAAAGTTGCTCTAGCTCTTGGACTTCTAAACTCAGGCATAAAGCGACACCGATTTCAGATGAGATGTTGTTAGTTTTCGATAACAAAGATGTCACCATAGTCCGAAGCCACAAACAGGGACGCAAGTGGAGAGGAAAGACAGATAGGGACGCAAGTGAGGAGGAACGACAGGGACGCAAGGAAGCAGAAAAGAAAGAGTGCACATGTCTAAGACGCAGCTGATAACTCCGTGAGATCGAGTGCTGGTGACTGGAAGAATCGGCAGCTCGAGCAGAATACCCAACAGAGTTTAAAGCTGCCGAGAGAGTAAGAGGACAGAGATGAGGAGCAAGACTTGGAGAGAGAGAGAAAAAGCAGTTCAGCTTGCTTTCTGCTCAGATATATAAGCCAATGTTGTTCCAGAGCGCCACAGCTCCCTAGAGCAGTGAACTCCGGACCATATAATACCGAACCATTAATAACGGTTGATCAGACCACACACTAAAAGGTGAAGGGACGACGACGTTTCGGTCCGTCCTGGACCATTCTCAAGTCGATTGTGACATTCTCACAATCGACTTGAGAATGGTCCAGGACGGACCGAAACGTCGTCGTCCCTTCACCTTCTAGTGTGTGGTCTGATCAACATACTTTAGCCACGTTATTGTGACTCATCGCCAGCATTAATAACGGCTTCACTAAGTGCAAACTTTTCCTACAAACCAATATAATGCAACGAGTTTCATCACTTGGCAGGCAGAGGTCCAAACTCTTATGGAATCCCACGTTATTGTCTCTTGTAGTCCCCCTTTAGCTTGGGTTCGATCCCGGGCGCCGGCGAGAAACAATGGGCGTTTCTTTCACGTTTCAATGAGTTTCAATGGCGTTTCAATGAGTTTCTTTCACCCTGATGCACCTGTTACCTAGCAGTAAATAGGTACCTGGGTGTTAGTCAGCTGTCACAGGCTGCTTCCTGGGGTGGAGGTCTGGTCGAGGACCGGACTAAGAGCCTAGCTCGATCCTGCAAGCCCAGGTAGGCGAGTATATCTAGGGGAGTGTATCTAGGCGAGCACACACACACACACACACACATACACACACGTGATCAGAACCACTAAATACCATCCCACACAGTAATGACCAGAGGAAATAAACCAACACAAATCAGCTGACAAACCCCACCAAAACACAATATTTGTGTAAACACGCGCTGCTGGCGGTCCTTGTAAGCCGACTTACCGAAATCGGCTTACTCAACACTTCTTTCCAGTCGTCTGTTTAAGACCTACGCTGTGTGTTCTCGGCCACAGCTGAATGCTGCGGCTGGAGGATTCCTGGCTGTCTTTCTGGGGGATTGTAAGTACGAGGATTGTAAGTGTTGGTGGTGCATGTGTGTGGGGGTCTGATGCTGTTCTGATCTAAGAATGATCTGGTCTGATGGTGGTAGACACTCGCTCGGCACTTCGCGAGCAATTTGGCCTGGGTTCGTATCCTGTCCGGGGTGGATTGACTTGGCACCAATCCTTAATTGTACGCCTGGGTTCACCCAGCAGTGAATAGGTACCAAGCTGTTAAACAACTGGCTGGTCGAATTACAGGAAATCCAGTGGGTTAGGCTTACTATAAGCTATGGTATGAGAAAACTCTCAGCCTTCTAACAAGAATCAGCCGTCGACTGTTCCTGTACCCACCTGCGTAAATAACAGTACGAGAGTAATTTCCATTACTCTTTTGTTCTGACAAGCCACATGATCAATCCCGCTGTGATTTATACGTCAGGCTGCAAGCTGCTGCGTCTAACAACCTGGTTGACCAGACCACCAACCAAGAGGCCTGCTGCCAGATTCACGAAGCCGTTACGCAAGCACTTACGAACCTGAACATCTTTTCTCAATCTTTGGCGGCTTTGTTTGCAATTATTAAACAGTTAATGAGCTCCGAAGCACCAGGTGGCTGTTTATAACAATAACAACAGTTGATTGGCAAGTTTTCATGCTTGTAAACTGTTTAATAAATGTAACCAAAGCCGTCAAAAATTGAGGAAAGATGTACACATTGGTAAGTACTTGCGTAACTGCTTCGTGAATCTGGTCCTGGACAGAGGCCAGACCACTACTACTCTGCTCATCAAGGGAACCACCACTAGGTAACCACCTCAGGAAAATTGCCCACTACCAGCTCCTCCAAGGAGCCCGTCTGATCGACTCCCTGTCGACCACTCCACCGAGGACGCCTTTGGGACTGTCAGCAGGGTCGAGGCGTCATGTCGATGGCCATCGACACAGTTCACAGAAATCGTTCTAATAAGGAAATATTTGCACTGAATGGCAAGTCGATTCAGAGCGCCGGAACGTTTCACCTGTTGGGGAGTGAACGACTAAGGTAACATAGGTAAGATTACCCCCTAGTCACAATAGCATAGAGAAGGGCAGAGGGAGAGACGGAGGAAGGGAGAACGGATGGGAGAGAGGGAGAGAAGAAGGGAGAATGGTAGAAAGAGGGAAAAGGAATTTTTAGGGGTAGGCGCCAAGCCATTATGACTATATAGCACTGGGAAGGGTCAGGATAAGGATTTGGGATGGGACGGGAGGGGAAAGGAATGGTGGCCCAACCACTTGAATGGTCGGGGATTGAACGCCGACCTGCATGAAGCGAGACCTGTTGCTCTACCGTCCAGCCCAAGTGGTTGGACGGGAAAGAGGGAGAGAGAATGGGAGTGATGGAGGGAGAGAGACAGATGGGAAGGAGGAAGGGACAGAAGGAGGGAAAATTGAAGGGAGGGGAAATCGGTGTGAGGGAGAATGGGTGAGAGGGGAAATGGAAGGAGGGAAAATAGGTTGTAGGGAAATTGGATGAAGGGAAGGAAATGGAAGAGAGGGAAGGAAAGAGGGAGAATGAGAGAACGGGAAGAACTGAGAGACAAACAAAATCATGCTGGGAAACAAACAGAAACAGAGAGAGTCATGCTGAGAAACAAACAAACAAACAGAACCATGGTGGTCGGGATGGGCCCCTCTGATCCCCCTTGAAGGTCAATGGGGGGTCTGCACCCCTTTCATGAAGTCCAAGGTAATGAAATGCACATCCTAAAGTCCGTAGAGTTTATTGGGCGTTTATAAATATCAGTGTCTTCAGATCGGGATTTTTTAGCACCACGTAGCTAGATTTTTTGACACACTGGACACCCCTTCATATAGTCTAGGGCAGCTGAACAAAGGCAGATGTACCGAATGTATTAATAAAAAAAGTGTCTAATAGTTATAGTTATAGTATAGTTAACACCCTATTAACTGGTGCCGACATACCAACTCACTCCTTTTATGATCAATGGCTGATCAAAAATGCCTACAATCTCATCAAACTCAACATTCCTTTTTAAGTGCAATCTACCTGTCTCCAATATTCCTCTTTATCTGTGCCCCTCAATTCAAGTATCATACACACCTGTCACCAAGAAAGGAAATGAGAATCTTGCTCTTCTCAAAGCTGTCACACTTGAAACAATTCCCTCCTCCATCGAGAATTTAAGATCTCACGAGCACTGTGTCTACACCGATGGCTCAGTCCAATCTTCTACTGGACGGACTGCAGCAGCATGTAGGTTTTATAGAAATAATATTTGCACAAAGACTGTCAGTAACATTGGAGGAGGAATAATATTTTGTGATTCAAAGTCTGCTCTTCAAGCAATCGAAAACTTCTCCTAGAAGATCGACAGCAAGAACCTCACACTACCAATTATAAATGACTTAATCGCTGCACAGAGTAAAGGGTCTCGAATCTCCTTTGTATAGATACCTTCACACATAAATATAACCCATCATAATGAGACAGACAGTGCAGCCAAATTAGCGTGTAACAAAGATTAAGTTGAATTAGATCTAGGTATCCCATCTCTGCTGTCAAAACTATATTGTTCCAAAGACTCGGGTCTGATAGGAAATAAATTACTGACTCCCAACGACCTGAAAGCACCAGTATATAAAGCTATAATTTATTTAGATATAAAACCTATATCTATGGGCAGCACAAAACGTCCACCAGACTGTGTGACACAGTGGTTGCAAGGATCAGGTTGGGTTACCGTTACCTGTGGCAGGTGGCTGCAGGTGACGGATCTCCCAATCCTGAGCACTCCAGTTGCAAACTATGTGAGCAGGAACTGCGGCAGGATCTCCCACATCACCGAATTCCCAGTTATCAGACCATTCAGACCCGTTGGCATGAGGTACCTGGAGCTTTGCAATTACTTTATTTACTCGCGTGTTCTTGAAGATATCCTCATAATGTACCCAAAATTTGCCAGTGCAGCTACTGAACATATGGCCTGTATGACTAACCATCCTGCGAGATGGGGACTCAGTATCACTGCTATCTTATTCACTCTTGTGTTGATGATATCCTCATAATGCGCCCAGAGTCTGCCAGTGCAGACTACTTATCACATGCCTCTGTATGACTAACCATCCTGTGTGATGGGGAATTTTAGCACCACGTAGCTAGCTTTTGACACACTGTATTCCCCTTCATATATATATATATATATATATATATATATATATATATATATATATATATATATATATATATATGCGAACAAGCCTGAATGGTCCCCAGGACATATGCAACTGAAAACTCACACCCCAGAAGTGACTCGAACCCATACTCCCAGAAGCAACGCATCTGGTATGTACAAGACGCCTTAATCCACTTGACCATCACGACCGGACATAATGAGGTGATAGCCGAGGCTATTTGAACCACCCCACCGCCGGCAAGATAACTATGCCCAAGATAACTATCCGAGTGCCGGCGGTGGGGTGGTTCAAATAGCCTCGGCTATCACCTCATTATGTCCGGTCGTGATGGTCAAGTGGATTAAGGCGTCTTGTACATACCAGATGCGTTGCTTCTGGGAGTATGGGTTCGAGTCACTTCTGGGGTGTGAGTTTTCAGTTATATATATATATATATATATATATATATATATATATATATATATATATATATATATATATATATATATATATATATATATATATATATATATATATATATATATATATATATAAACCCTTTAGGTCATATTCAATAACACACTAACTTCCCACGCAGGCCGCCTCTGGGTCGCAGTATTCCTGAAAACTGTGTAAAGCCAGGCCCGTGCAAAACAATCCTCAATCTATATAGTGAAAATACAGTTTACATTTCAGACTTAACAAAACTATATTTTCAGCCTTTTCTTATAAATCATCAATTTGACACTGGAATACTTTCATTTAATACCTCCATTTGTCACCCAGAGAGTTTACACTGTTGGAAGGTGTGTGGTGGAGTCAGGTATATGCGTGACCACGTGTGTGGTGGAGTCAGGTATATGGGTGACCACGTGTGTGGTGGAGTCAGGTATATGGGTGGCCACGTGTGTGGTGGAGTCAGGTATATGGGTGACCTCGTGGTGTGTGGTGGAGTCAGGTATATGGGTGACCACGTGTGTGGTGGAGTCAGGTATATGGGTGGCCACGTGTGTGGTGGAGTCAGGTATATGGGTGACCTCGTGGTGTGTGGTGGAGTCAGGTATATGGGTGGTCACGTGGTGTGGTGGAGTCAGGTATATGCGTGGCCACGTGGTGTGGTGGAGTCAGGTATATGGGTGACCAGGTGGTGTGGTGGAGTCAGGTATATGGGTAACCATGTGGTGTGTGGTGGAGTCAGGTATATGGGTGACCTCGTGGTGTGGTGGAGTCAGGTATACGGGTGAGCACGTGGTGTGGTGGAGTCAGGTATATGGGTGACCACCTGGTGTGTGGTGGAGTCAGGTATATGGGTGACCACCTGGTGTGTGGTGGAGTCAGGTATATGGGTGACCTCGTGGTGTGTGGTGGAGTCAGGTATATGGGTGGCCACGTGGTGTGGTGGAGTCAGGTATATGCGTGGCCACGTGGTGTGGTGGAGTCAGGTATATGGGTGACCAGGTGGTGTGGTGGAGTCAGGTATATGGGTAACCATGTGGTGTGTGGTGGAGTCAGGTATATGGGTGACCTCGTGGTGTGGTGGAGTCAGGTATACGGGTGAGCACGTGGTGTGGTGGAGTCAGGTATATGGGTGACCACCTGGTGTGTGGTGGAGTCAGGTATATGGGTGACCACCTGGTGTGTGGTGGAGTCAGGTATATGGGTGACCACCTGGTGTGTGGTGGAGTCAGGTATATGGGTGACCTCGTGGTGTGGTGGAGTCAGGTATACGGGTGAGCACGTGGTGTGGTGGAGTCAGGTATATGGGTGACCACCTGGTGTGTGGTGGAGTCAGGTATATGGGTGACCACCTGGTGTGTGGTGGAGTCAGGTATATGGGTGACCTCATGGTGTGGTGGAGTCAGGTATACGGGTGAGCACGTGGTGTGGTGGAGTCAGGTATATGGGTGACCACCTGGTGTGTGGTGGAGTCAGGTATATGGGTGACCACCTGGTGTGTGGTGGAGTCAGGTATATGGGTGACCACCTGGTGTGTGGTGGAGTCAGGTATATGGGTGACCACCTGGTGTGTGGTGGAGTCAGGTATATGGGTGACCACCTGGTGTGTGGTGGAGTCAGGTATATGGGTGACCACCTGGTGTGTGGTGGAGTCAGGTATATGGGTGACCACCTGGTGTGTGGTGGAGTCAGGTATATGGGTGACCACCTGGTGTGTGGTGGAGTCAGGTATATGGATGATCACGTGGCCAAAGTTCAGTCTTTGTTTCACAATTGTTTCCTTTAAAAAAAAGTGATTTTTCCTTTATTCCCTTTTCTCTTTCCCTCTTTTCTTTCTATATTTTCCCCTTCGTTATTCTTCCCTTCTTCCCTCTTTGTGGTATACTTCTATACTTTCTGCGTAAAAGAAATTATTAGAAACTCTAATACTTTCTTGTTCGCATTCTGTGTGTGTTTGGTGTGAAGTTATTTATCTAACTATCATTTTGTTCCTTTCACTTGACCTGACCTCCCATGTCGACCCTCACACCTGACCTGACCTCCTATGTCGACCCCCAACACCTGACCTGACCTCCTATGTCGACCCTCAACACCTGACCTGACCTCCTATGTCGACCCTCACACCTGACCTGACCTCCTATGTCGACCCTCACACCTGACCTGACCTCCTATGTCGACCCTCACACCTGACCTGACCTGCTATGTCGACCCTCACACCTGACCTGACCTCCTATGTCGACCCTCAACACCTGACCTGACCTCCTATGTCGACCCTCAACACCTGACCTGACCTCCTATGTCGACCCTCACACCTGACCTGACCTCCTATGTTGACCCTCACACCTGACCTGACCTCCTATGTCGACCCTCAACACCTGACCTGACCTCCTATGTCGACCCTCAACACCTGACCTGACCTCCTATGTCGACCCTCAACACCTGACCTGACCTCCTATGTTGACCCTCACACCTGACCTGACCTCCTATGTCGACCCTCAACACCTGACCTGACCTCCTATGTCGACCCTCAACACCTGACCTGACCTCCTATGTCGACCCTCACACCTGACCTGACCTCCTATGTTGACCCTCACACCTGACCTGACCTCCTATGTCGACCCTCACACCTGACCTGACCTCCTATGTCGACCCTCAACACCTGACCTGACCTCCTATGTCGACCCTCACACCTGACCTTCCCTTCCTTCCTATCATCTTACAATGTTTCTTATCCTTTGTAACTTATTAAAAAAGCTCGTCATCCGTTATTTTAGTTCCAAGCAAAACAATAAAATATTTATAAACAACAAATTACATATATTTAGAAACAGTAATGGAAAGGGTGAAGGAAAATGACCATAAAGAGGAGGTTACATATACATATACACAGTCCCCTCCCCCAATACACATACACACACTCACATTCGTGTCTATGTAGCATTTATATAAGTGGAACAACCCATAATCAACACGACCAGGACCGTCACCATTAATCATTGGTTCCCGATTCCCCCATCTATCATGACCTGAGGCTTGCTTATTCCAGCTCCCAGTCAGTACCCAGTCAGGGTACTCCCAGTCAGGGTACTCCCAGTCAGGGTACTCCCAGTCAGAGTACTCTCAGTCAGGGTACTCCCAGTTAGTACCCACCTGTGACACCAGAGGTAAACTGGTTTGTACATCTTTTTTTTTAATTTTGACCTTTCCTCTTTAACTTCCACTCCTGAGGACCAAACTACTCATCAGAAAGTGAAGAAATGACGTTTCAGACCATCCTGGACCATTGTCAAGTCGTGTGAGAGAAGAGAGGAAGCTACGGGCAATAAATAAGAAAAGAGTGTGACATGAGGAGCAGGTAAGAGAAAAAGTTAAGAAAAGTAAAAGGTAAGAATTGGATGAAGATTAAGAATGATATGAGATAAGAAAAAGAATGAGATGAGATAAGAAAAAGAGGAAGGTGAGAGGAAAGTAAAGAGAAAAAAAAAGTTAGAAAAAATATGAAAGAAAAACGACCTCTGACTTTTTGTCTTACCCTTTTCTTTCCTTACATTTCCCTTTACCTTTCTCTTACCTCTTCCCATTCTTATCTTTCATCTTATCGTACCATGAGAGTACCACTACTCATTAAGACAGTAAACGTATATATATATATATATATATATATATATATATATATATATATATATATATATATATATATATATATATATATATATATATATATATATATAGTGTATTACACTTATTTGTATAATTTGCACGACGATTCGAACCTCCATGGTTCATTCTCAAGTGAACAGATCTTACAATACTAGTTGATTTTATACCCGCATTAGGTCAGGTGATAATACAATGAAGGTGAAAAACATGGGGGGATACATAAGGGATAAACATAGGGGCTGCAGAAGGCTTATTGGCCCATACGAGGCATCTCCTATCTAAACACAAAGATTAATCCAGTGTAATTGGCCTGTTATGTTGGACATTGTCTTCTGTGTTGGCATCGATATGTTCTTGTCTTGTCCTTACTCTCATGGTGGGCAGAGTAAATAGTACCGTGATTTGGGTGTTCATGGTAGGTCGCTCTATTCTTATGTGAATTGCCTCAAGAATTTGTAATCTTCTTGAATCTTGGGTTTTGTCTATTATGCAAGTATTCTTGTTCAACATTTCTCTTGTTAGAGTAATGTCATGGGCTTGTCTCATGTGATTCCTAGGGGCACCAGATTGAAGATGGCATGTCAAACGCCTCGTCAGCTTGGTCGACGTCATACCTATGTACTTACATTGAAGGTTACATCCTTCGTGGGGGCAAGTGTACATGTATACAACGCTTGACTGCTGTAGAGGGTTCTCCGTCGGCTTCGGGCTGTTTTTGATAAGGAGTTCGGAAGTCTTCTTGGTTTTGTAGAATATTATCAGGTTTATGTTTTGGTTAGGAGTAGTGCTTTTTACTCCTTTACGGATTATTTCTTTCATTATTCTTTCCTCTTTTATATGTTCACTGTGCATGGTTGATTTGTAATATAATTTTATTGGGGGTGTTGTGGTTTCTGTTCTAGGTTCTGAATTATACCAACGGTCCAAGTGTCTTCTTATAGCAGCGTTTATTTCCGCGTTGCTATATCCGTTGTTCACCAATACCTGAGTTACTCTTTCAAACTCTCTACTCACGTTGCTCCATTCAGAGCAGTGGGTAAGCGCTCGACGAATATAAGCATTGAGAACACTGGCTTTGTATCTTTGGGGGCACTCACTTCTACCGTTAAGGCATAATCCTATGTTGGTGGGCTTGGTATATACGTTGGTGCTTAAAGAGGTTCCTGTTTTTGTTATTAGTACATCCAAGAATGGCAGACTGTTATTTTCACTATTTTCATGTGTAAATCGGAGTATTGACTCTCTCTCTAGGTGTCTTTTTAGGTCAATTAGTTCATCTGAGTCTTTTACTATTACGAATATGTCATCTACATAACGGCAGTATACAGTTGGTTTTTGTCTGCTACTGAAGACCCTATCTTCGATGGTTCCCATATAAAAATTAGCAAATAAAACTCCTAAGGGGGAGCCCATTGCTACTCCGTCTATTTGTAAATACATGTCTCCTTGTGGACTGATGAAAGGGGCTTCCTTTGTACATGCTTCGAGAAGACTTTTCAAGTGTGGCTCAGGTATGTCTAATTTGGGGGTGCTCTCGTCTCTGTATACTCTGTTCAGTATCATTCCTATGGTTGTGTCGACTGGGACGTTGGTAAAAAGGGATTCAACGTCCAGGGAAGCGATGATTCCATCGGGCTGGGTAGATTTGATCAATTCTAGGAAATCTGCTGATGATTGTAGACTAAACTTACTTGGAGTGTATGGAGTTAGGAGTTCATTGAGTTTCTTTGCCAGGTGATAAGTTGGGGTTGGTATTTGGCTGATTATAGGGCGTAGTGGGTTATATATATATATATATATATATATATATATATATATATATATATATATATATATATATATATATATATATATATATAATATCCAACAACAAATTTATAAATAATATAATTTACTTAATAATCTCCTAAATAAATCAATTTAACAGAAAACGCAAGTAAAACAAGATGTTTGCAGGTTAGAAACACAGACAAGTAAAGTTTCTGAACCCAAGCACAGTGACTATGCTTGTCTATGCGTGTAGCGAGGTGCGATGCCTCCCAAAAAATCTATGCTATTCTGCAAGAGTTCTTCAATTCAGGTGTCCAGTTCCAATGGCGCTCAATCAACGCCTCTGTGGTAAACTGGGTATGGGCGCGTGGGTATGAAGTGCTGAGTCAGTTTACATCATGAGTTTACAGGTCAATGTTGATTGATGTCACATAAAAGCGTACTCTATGGATACTTCTCTCAGGCTTTGTAACTGCTTTTGAATAGATTCGTAGAATAGATTCGAAAAATAGATTCTTAGCCTTGATGATGGCTGTCCCCCCTGGCACCTTAGAATTCGAGTTTCTCACTAAATAACGCTGCCTCTATCACCACTTTGTGGTCTTGTAGTGACGAGTAAATACACTCAATATTTACCAATTTCAATACAATTTCCTTCCATTTAAATCAGTTTCTCCGCTGTCTGTTTACTGCAGCCGACACGGGAACATCTATATACATTTGTTTACATTGAATAATCGTTATATATAAGGGCGTGTGTAGTGTAGAGGGTTACAGTGACAAAGGTACATGGTTACAGGTGACGAAACTAGTTTACATAGATTAAAAGAGCCGCAGGACAGTAGAAAGTCATACATTGTTGTATAACATATATATCATATATAACATATATAAACTGTTCATTAGTTACACAGGGATTCGAGCAGAATTCACTAGTCTGGAGTCATTAGTGCAGACTGATAATTGTGAGAATTCGCCTGATAATTGTCAGGGGTGTCAGTATCTAGGGTCATGTTTCTTCAGCGCGTTCAATCCCCAACCGTCCAAGTGATTGGGCACCATTCCTTACCCCCCCCCCAGTCCCATCCCCAATCCTTATCCTGACCCCTTCCCAGTGCTATACAGTCGTGTTAGCTTGGCGCTTTCCCCAAAAAATTCCTTTCCTTTCTTCAGCGACAAACTCGACAGAGTTGGTCGGTAGACAGGAGAGGAAAAACTTGAGAAAAAGATGACAGTCATAGAGGGGCATAAGAAAGATGAGGTTAGAAAGAGTGGTGAGGGAGAGGAAGAAGAGAGAGAGCAGGAAATAGGAATGAGCAAGAGGGAAGAACGGAGACACGAGTGTAATGAGAGAAGATGTTGTGAAAGGGGACGGTAACAAAGGGAAGCAGAAAAATTAGCAAACGAGGAAAATATTTGAGGGACTAAAAGGAAAGAGAAAGAGAGAGAGAGAGAGAGAGAGAGAGAGAGAGAGAGAGAGAGAGAGAGAGAGAGAGAGAGAGAGAGAGAGAGAGAGAGAGAGAGAGAGAGAGAGAGAGAGAGAAGAGAGAGAGAGAGAGAGAGAGAGAGAGAGAGAGAGAGAGAGAGAGAGAGAGAGAGAGAGAGAGAGAGAGAGAGAGAGAGAGAGAGAGAGAGAGAGAGAGAGAGAGAGAGAGAGAAAAAAGAGAATCCAGCACACGAATGAGACTCAAGAAAAACCAATGAAAGGAGGAGAGAGAGAGAGATGAGAATCACTCCAAGATCTCGTCATTATATACTGAAGTCACATTAATCTCCCTACACTGAGAGGTTCTCTCTAATGTCCCTGGACACTGGCGGGGTGAGAGGAAATATTCAACGTTCCAGGCAGGAACACGGATCCTGCCTCACAAGACCACTGGAATTTAATGAGGATCCATCACAGATATTGCTTTCTCCTCTGAGGGTTTTTTTTTAAACAGGAATAAAATGACGAGAGAGAGGACGACATCTGAAAACCCAGCTAAGCTATAAATAATTGATTTATTTGTTAATGTATTGTTTGATTTAGCATTCATATTTGAGTAATTGAATATTATTATAAGGTTTAACATTTTAACATAAGTGTTCTAGTGACATATAGATTGGTCTACTTAATGCAACAGGTAAACTAACATGTGTATTTATGAATCTACATTTTCCACCCAAGGCTCCTTTGGGCCAAGTGAATGAAATGTTTAAAAGTGAATGAAAGGGAGTGAATGAAACCACAATATCCACGTTTATTGTGGTTAGGAATTTATGCTGGCAGGCAGCAGTCAAATTTGACCTCCAAAGGTAAGAGAGGGAAAGGCGTGGGTTTCCCCAATGGTTTACCCCAAGAGGTAAGGAAGGAAGGCACAAGAGCGTGGAGAACCCACCACCACATAAGGGCAGTAAATAACAAGGTTAAGAACCATGTAACCTGGAACTATTATTGAAGTCGAAAACCAGTTAGAAAATACCATTACCAGGTATCTTGAGATGATTTCGGGGCTTAGTGTCCCCGCGGCCCGGTCCTCGACCAGGCCTCCACCCCCCAGGAAGCGGCCCGTCCCAGCTGACTAACTCCCAGGTACCTATTTACTGCTAGGTAACAGGGGCATAGGGTGAAAGAAATGCTGCCCATTGTTTCTCGCCGGCGCCTGGGATCGAACCCGGGACCACAGGATCACGCGTCCAGTGTTCTGTCCGCTCAGCCACCGGCTCCGCTAAGCAAAGCAAAGCAAAGACCCGACCCAAGCTGCCTCACATCTACAGTTATGTGCCAAAACTGAGGAAAGAGGAGGACATGCACTGAAACTAGACACGACCAACATTTGCCAAAGCGGGGGCCCAGGAACTCAAGCAACCGTCTTTCAAATATATTTACCACCATTAGGTAAATACACGAGACTCGCCACAGGCGGCGGCCATCACAACAGACCCACGGCAAGTCAAGGACCGTATGACATGAAACGGGATTTAGGAGGGCGGGAACATGTCCCACCGGCAGAGTGGCAGCTAACCAGCCGCGACGGAATGGGTCTGCGGCGTGATCTACAGCCCGAAATGGGCCGTGTTAGGACCATGGGTTGGAGAGGTCAAGATACAGGGGGCTGTATCTTCACCTCTATAGTCACCTATAGTTAGGGCACCTATAGGGGCACCTATAGGGGCACCTATAGTTAGGTGCCCCGTGCTAGGTGCTGTGAGGGGACACTGCTAGGTGCAGTGAGGGGTTACTGTTAGGTGCAGTGAGGGGTCACTGTTAGGTGCAGTGAGGGGTTACTGTTAGGTGCAGTGAGGGGTCACTGTTAGGTGCAGTGAGGGGTTACTGTTAGGTGCAGTGAGGGGTCACTGTTAGGTGCAGTGAGGGGTCACTGTTAGGTGCAGTGAAGGGTCACTGTTAGGTGCAGTGAGGGGTTACTGTTAGGTGCAGTGAGGGGTTACTGTTAGGTGCAGTGAGACACTGTTAGGTGCAGTGAGGGGTTACTGTTAGGTGCAGTGAGGGGTCACTGTTAGGTGCAGTGAGGGGTTACTGTTAGGTGCAGTGAGGGACACTGCTAGGTACAGTGAGGGGTCACTGTTAGGTGCAGTGAGAGACACTGCTAGGTGCAGTGTGTTGTGAGTCAGTTCATCTCATTAAGACTTTCAGCAGAGATAATGATTCAGACCCTTGAACTTAAAGCCCATCTTCCTCAGACTTCAGGTCTTACCATACCAGTTTAACCTGAGAGCCAGCTTACCTAAGCTTTCAACAGTGGCTCAGACTTCCTGAAACAGTTACCACGAAGCTTCTGCTGAAAGTCTACTTGCCTGAGTCAGAGGTTTACAGCTAGTCTCCTTTACCCATTGTTGTTAGCGATTTATTTCACCACAATTGAGAGTGAGTCTACTTCTACCATTGAAGCGAGCTTTACCTTAGATGTAAACCATCTTATTTGAGCCCCAAGAGTGATAGTTTAAGGGCAAAATTCCTTACGTCTGAGGCGGTAATGAAAGCGTGAGAATCCATCGGTATCTTCCTTCTTATGCAGATAAAATAATGTTAATATTTCACCTCCTGTCATTCTCGAAGATAATGACTCCTAAGGGGCAGGACTCGGCCAGGGTTGAAGGCTCATATATCACTGCAATTTGATTTACAATGTTCGTCTAAGGACTATAATGTGATGAATGTGTTCGTTTTTGTCATTATATTTATTGTAGTCATGTTTTGAAAAATTATGCTGTCGCTTTTTGCCTAGAGAATCACTGTGAGATTAAAAAGACTTAACCACACACGAGAAGATGAGACGTCGACGTTTCGACCTGATAATGATCCAAGACGGACCGAAACGTCGTCGTCGTCGTCTCCTCATCTTCTGATGTGTGGTTTGGTCATCATATTTGACCAGACCACACACTAGAAGCTGAAGGGACGACGACGTTTCGGTCGATCCTGGACCATTCTCAAGTCTCACAATCGACTTGAGAATGGTCCAGGACGGACCGAAACGTCGTCGTCCCTTCACCTTCTAGTGTGTGGTCTGGTCAACATACTTCAGCCACGTTATTGTGACTCCTCGTCGCCAGTGTGAGACCTATATTGCTTGTCTGTCACTTCGCCCTCTAGTGGCTCTATTGCAATGAGGTTAATCTTGGACCATTTGATGATACTGATAATTATTTTTGAGTGATGACAATAGGGGTTTCCATGATGGGACTTTTGCACGAGTGTATAGTGCAGAAAAAGGTGTAAATGGCGATGGTGTTGTGAGGGAGACAGAGGAGGAGGTTACGACCCCCAGTCGTGTAAGGTCACGACCCCCCAGTCGTGTAAGGTCACGACCCCCAGTCGTGTAAGGTCACGACCCCCCAGTCGTGTAAGGTCACGACCCCCCTGTCGTGTAAGGTCACGACCCCCAGTCGTGTAAGGTCACGACCCCCAGTCGTGTAAGGTCACGACCCCCCAGTCGTGTAAGGTCACGACCCCCCAGTCGTGTAAGTTCACGACCCCCCAGTCGTGGAAGGTCACGACCCCCAGTCGTGTAAGGTCACGACCCCAGGCGAGTGAGGTCACGACCCCCAGTCGTGTAAGGTCACGACCCCAGGCGTGTGAGGTCACGACCCCAGGCGTGTGAGGTCACGACCCCCCAGTCGTGGAAGGTCACGACCCCCAGGCGTGTAAGGTCACGACCCCCAGTCGTGTAAGGTCACGACCCCCCAGTCGTGTAAGGTCACGACCCCCAGTCGTGTAAGGTCACGACCCCCCAGTCGTGTAAGGTCACGACCCCCAGTCGTGTAAGGTCACGACCCCAGGCGTGACTCACCTTGCAACTTGCAACAATTCTGGGGTTCCAGGTGCCAAATCATGCCTTATACAACCTGCCTCAAGTTATGGGATCAAGAATTATATATACCACGACCCTGCAATATCGAAATTCTTATATATAACGTTATATATGAACAACATATATTTTTGGGGGATTGTCTAAACTTTATTTTGTTTTAAGTGGTCAACTGGGAATAAATCACCTTCTCTCTAAGGTTATTATGACCACAATCGACTTGAGAATGGTCCAGGACGGACCGAAACGTCGTCGTCCCTTCACCTTCTAGTGTGTGGTCTGGTCAACATACTTCAGCCACGTTATTGTGACTCATCGCCTGCTTATTATGACCAAATTATACCACTTAAATTTTTGTTTTTTTATTTTTTCCGAACATTTATAATTTACTATAACATTTTAAGAGAACTAACCAATTTTTCAATTTAAAAAAATTGCTTATTTGAGAGTGAATCCCTTGGAAATAATCTACAGTGGAAGGAATAACATCGATTTTTTTTGTTACGAAATTACCCATTTGTTACCATCTTAATTCTGATTATTACCCAGTAGAACTGTCAAGAGTTTAAACTTAACTTTCAGATGAGGAACACTGCAAGAAATTCCATCCACTAAGTTGTTTTCCTTCAGGAAAATCAAAAGACGAAAATGGCAAAATTCACGTTAAATAATAAACTTTTATGAACGTCAGAGGACTGAAACTTAACAATGTTAAACAAATAAAAAATATATATAAACTGTAGTGTGTCGTTGTGTCTTAAATTCGGGGTTAAAAGGAGCAATTATAGGGAGAAAGAGCTAGGCCAGTATGACTATGTAACATTAAATTGCTTTGGTATATTATGTACTTAATTTGTGTTTCTATTGTAAGTAACTTCCGTGGATGGGATTAATGTTTCACCCCAGCTGGACCATTATCTATAGTCTAGCTCTATAGCTCTGTGTACACACACACAAATATAGGGGCTCTGTAGCTCTCTGTACACACACACACACACACATAGGGGTTCTGTAGCTCTCTGTACACACACACTTAGGGCTCTATACCTCTGCGTACACACACACACATAGGGCTCTATAGCTCTCTGTACACACACACTTAGGGCTCTATACCTCTGCGTACAAACACACACATAGGGCCTCTGTAGCTCTCTGTACACACACACGTAGGGCTCTATAGCTCTGCGTACACACATACACACATAGGGGCTCTGTAGCTCTGTGTACACACACACACATAGGGGCTCTGTAGCTCTCTGTACACACACACATAGGGCTCTATAGCTCTGCGTTCACACTCATAAGACTTTATAACTCTGAGTACACACACACACACACACATAGGGCTCTATAGCTCTGTGCACACTCTCACGTAGGCTGTGCCACAATGTTTCTGTGTCTCTGAACGTCAGAAATCTCTGCAAACTCTATTTTCAATAGTCAAATGAGCTAAATAATGCCTTACACCAATAGCAATCACTAATAACTTACTAGAATTAACTGACTAGAACATCAATTTCCCTCACACTAACTTACATATTACCTTTTCCATGTAAAGCATTTACACTCAGTCGCTATGAATAATAGGGTGTTTCAGTGTTAAATATCACAGGGTAAATTAATAGCCAACAATTAAAGTTGGTAATTAATAGCCAACTTATTATTTAATTAATAACAAATTAAATTAATGACCGGTATTGATATGCCATGATCTAGTATTATATATTAGAGAAAAATCAAGTAAGACAAAAGAAATAGAATAACAAAAAAAGCAATTGTTAAAACAAAAGTATTATTGAGAACTGGAAAATATTTCCTGTTCAGTTGATGCTATGTGTATGACATACTATAATTATATATCATTGTAATAATACCACACTATAAGAATGTTGTATGATGATAATGACACATTATAGTAATGTTATGTTGTAATAATATTACGCCATGATAATGTTACACCATAATAATGTCATATCATAATAATATAAATATATATATATATATATATATATATATATATATATATATATATATATATATATACATTTATATATATTTATATATATTTATATATAACTGAAAACTCACACCCCAGAAGTGACTCGAACCCATACTCCCACAACTGGTATGTACAGGGACGCCTTAATCCGCTTGACCATCACGACCGGACATAAGGAAGTGATAGCCGAGGCTATATGAACCACTTCCCCGCCGGCACTCGGATGGTAATCTTGGGCATAGCATTTTATCAAATCACCTCATTCTTTGGGGCACACGTGAGGAACACAAATGCAAACAAGCCTGAATGGTCCCCAGGACTATATACAACTGAAAACTCACACCCCAGAAGTGACTCGAACCCATACTCCCACAACTGGTATGTACAGGGACGCCTTAATCCGCTTGACCATCACGACCGGACATAAGGAAGTGATAGCCGAGGCTATATGAACCACTTCCCCGCCGGCACTCGGATGGTAATCTTGGGCATAGCATTTTATCAAATCACCTCATTCTTTGGGGCACACGTGAGGAACACAAATGCAAACAAGCCTGAATGGTCCCCAGGACTATATACAACTGAAAACTCACACCCCAGAAGTGACTCGAACCCATACTCCCACAACTGGTATGTACAGGGACGCCTTAATCCGCTTGACCATCACGACCGGACATAAGGAAGTGATAGCCGAGGCTATATGAACCACTTCCCCGCCGGCACTCGGATGGTAATCTTGGGCATAGCATTTTATCAAATCACCTCATTCTTTGGGGCACACGTGAGGAACACAAATGCAAACAAGCCTGAATGGTCCCCAGGACTATATACAACTGAAAACTCACACCCCAGAAGTGACTCGAACCCATACTCCCACAACTGGTATGTACAGGGACGCCTTAATCCGCTTGACCATCACGACCGGACATAAGGAAGTGATAGCCGAGGCTATATGAACCACTTCCCCGCCGGCACTCGGATGGTAATCTTGGGCATAGCATTTTATCAAATCACCTCATTCTTTGGGGCACACGTGAGGAACACAAATGCAAACAAGCCTGAATGGTCCCCAGGACTATATACAACTGAAAACTCACACCCCAGAAGTGACTCGAACCCATACTCCCACAACTGGTATGTACAGGGACGCCTTAATCCGCTTGACCATCACGACCGGACATAAGGAAGTGATAGCCGAGGCTATATGAACCACTTCCCCGCCGGCACTCGGATGGTAATCTTGGGCATAGCATTTTATCAAATCACCTCATACCAGTTGTGGGAGTATGGGTTCGAGTCACTTCTGGGGTGTGAGTTTTCAGTTGTATATAGTCCTGGGGACCATTCAGGCTTGTTTGCATTTGTGTTCCTCACGTGTGCCCCAAAGAATGAGGTGATTTGATAAAATGCTATGCCCAAGATTACCATCCGAGTGCCGGCGGGGAAGTGGTTCATATAGCCTCGGCTATCACTTCCTTATGTCCGGTCGTGATGGTCAAGCGGATTAAGGCGTCCCTGTACATACCAGTTGTGGGAGTATGGGTTCGAGTCACTTCTGGGGTGTGAGTTTTCAGTTGTATATAGTCCTGGGGACCATTCAGGCTTGTTTGCATTTGTGTTCCTCACGTGTGCCCCAAAGAATGAGGTGATTTGATAAAATGCTATGCCCAAGATTACCATCCGAGTGCCGGCGGGGAAGTGGTTCATATAGCCTCGGCTATCACTTCCTTATGTCCGGTCGTGATGGTCAAGCGGATTAAGGCGTCCCTGTACATACCAGTTGTGGGAGTATGGGTTCGAGTCACTTCTGGGGTGTGAGTTTTCAGTTGTATATAGTCCTGGGGACCATTCAGGCTTGTTTGCATTTGTGTTCCTCACGTGTGCCCCAAAGAATGAGGTGATTTGATAAAATGCTATGCCCAAGATTACCATCCGAGTGCCGGCGGGGAAGTGGTTCATATAGCCTCGGCTATCACTTCCTTATGTCCGGTCGTGATGGTCAAGCGGATTAAGGCGTCCCTGTACATACCAGTTGTGGGAGTATGGGTTCGAGTCACTTCTGGGGTGTGAGTTTTCAGTTGTATATAGTCCTGGGGACCATTCAGGCTTGTTTGCATTTGTGTTCCTCACGTGTGCCCCAAAGAATGAGGTGATTTGATAAAATGCTATGCCCAAGATTACCATCCGAGTGCCGGCGGGGAAGTGGTTCATATAGCCTCGGCTATCACTTCCTTATGTCCGGTCGTGATGGTCAAGCGGATTAAGGCGTCCCTGTACATACCAGTTGTGGGAGTATGGGTTCGAGTCACTTCTGGGGTGTGAGTTTTCAGTTGTATATAGTCCTGGGGACCATTCAGGCTTGTTTGCATATATTTATATATATTAATGTATATATACAGTATATAATGCTATTATCAATGTAATAGCTGGAAAGTTACTTTACATATATATATAATGCTGCTCTAACATTTGTCTATATATTTATATACAAACTTTCAATATCACTGGAACATTTTACTCCATCATAATGGGTTGTTAATATCGTATATATAATTTTTTAACCACAGTAACAATTGCAATGTGCTATATTATATCGCTATCATATTATATACGATATCTATATAGTATGAAATACCATTTATCTATGCTGATGCTGAATATATTTGGGTTAATTATGAGAATGACATATTATTAAAATCATTTTCATCGTGACATATATCTGGTCAGTGTGAACATTTTGTATAACCCCAAAATGGACACAGTGGAATGTGAAGTCGTAAATCGCTCACATGATGCAAATAAATTGAAATAAATATATGTATTATCTGTGAAAGTGATCCAGTGGAAAGCTAATTGATCTTGCAGATATATCTGTTTGTAATATGGATGTCCACGCCCTCAGATACACACACACACACATATTATATATATATATATATATATATATATATATATATATATATATATATATATATATATATATATATATATATATATATATATATATATATATATATATATATATAAACTGTTTAACACGGGTGGTACGCGAACAAGGGGACACAGGTGGAAACTGAGTACCCAAATGAGCCACAGGGACGTTAGAAAGAACTTTTTCAGTGTCAGAGTAGTTAACAGGTGGAATGCATTAGGCAGTGATGTGGTGGAGGCTAACTCCATACACAGTTTCAAATGTAGATATGATAGAGCCCAGTAGGCTCAGGAACCTGTACACCAGTTGATTGAGGGTTGAGAGGCGGGACCAAAGAGCCAGAGCTCAACCCCCGCAAGCACAAATAGGTGAGTACATACACACACACGCCTGAGATATAAAGGAACCAAGATACAATAGTTGATAGTGTGACCGACAATGCTTAAGAGGTGAACGTGCTCTCTCTCTCTCTCTTTCTCTCTCTCTTTCTCTCTCTCTCTCTCACTCATTCTTCTCTCACAATCTTCTCCCTCTCTGCCTTCTCCCTCACAACCTACTCAGGAATCGAGGATGCCGTGGACATTTCCCCTCTGGATCACATCACTGAGGAACTGTAAAAAAAATTCTTATAATCTGGTAACATTAATCCGGGTATTTGACGTTATTCTGCTCTTAATGATTTCTATAATAATCAAAAATCAAAATAAATTATCTTGTTTATTGTTCATTTATTTTAATTAAATCAGAGCCCATATTAAAGGAGAATCTCAGAGATACCTAACTGGTATTCAATCGAGACTTCAGGCCTCTTATCGTGTGCTACTTGAGCACTGAGGTATTAGGTTGATTGATTGCTTGATTGATAAAGATTAAGCCACCCAAAATGTGGCACGGGCATGAATAGCCCGTAAGTGGTGGCCCTTTGCAGCCATTAGCAGTATCAATAGATGATACTGGAGATCTGTGGAGGTGCGACTGCACCCTGCGTGACTAGGTAATCCACGTCCCGGTCCTATATATATGGCTAACCACAACACACGTGGATTGATTGATGAAGATTATGCAACCCAAGAGGTGGCACGGGCATGAATAGCCCCTAAGTGAAAGATTTTTAGGAGTGGATGTGATCTTTGATCGTGGTGGATCAATCACTCATTTTTAAGTACACTATCAAAGTAATCTGATCACATTTGTAATCTGTAGCGCATGTGCGCAGAATTTAAAGAAAGTTGTTATCTTATTAAATGCAGGAGATTTTGCTTATATTACAGTGAAAATAATTGAGAAATTGTACCCAATATTAATATTTTAAAGTAGACCATTAATTATTTCCTGATGTAATTTTAATATTTTTAATGTACTTTACATTGAATATATTTTGGCTTGAAAATACCTGGAGGCTTATCCCATAAACACGTTTAACTATGAAGATCTATTATGCTCTCTCAGCCCTCGCGCCTCTAAGGTAATTTCACACCCAAATAATTTGAACACATTTTTTTGTGCTTAATATTTCATATTATGTCATATTTTTATGTTATTCGTCAACCTAACATTAACAATGCACATTTGTTATTAATGAATTTGCTGGAATTTAATGAACACAATAAATCATCAATAAATCAAAATCATCATAAATCATCAATAAATCATAAATCATCATAAATCACGTTTTGGGATCGAGTTCAAACCGTTGTTCACTACCTAAGTTATACCACATATAAGATGTCCATATGTACACTAAGAGGACCAAACCACACATCAGAAAGTAGGGGAGACGACGACGTTTCGGTCCATCCTGGACCATTATCAAGTCCTGTGGAGAAACGACATCTTTTTCCTGTCGTCTAGTTGGGACATCAAGCCAAGCTACACGACAGAATGTCGTTTGATCAGCTAAATCACTGATGTGATGTGTGATGTATGTGTGTGTTTGTTTACAAAAAAAAACTGATGTGTAGTTTAAACATCATATCTTCATATTGTGACTCATCACCTGGCTACATAAACTAACCTGACAAGCCATTCAGATCATAGACTTTCCACTAATAAATAACACCATTTTGACAAAGCTACTCTATTTTTTAAAAGAGAGCTAGAATAGTGAAGATTCTATATAACTTAGCTGATCAAACAACTTCTAAACATAGCCTAATTGATCAACAAGAATACAGAATTTAATTAGACTGCTGCTTGGTCTCACTATAAGCACTCCAACATAATGTTTGTAACTCATCTTGTATGTACTTTTACCTGAATATATATTTTATAAGACTATGATTTGGGAGCCGGTCGGCCGAGCGGACAGCACGCTGGACTTGTGATCCTGTGGTCCTGGGTTCGATCCCAGGCGCCGGCGAGAAACAATGGGCAGAGTTTCTTTCACCCTATGCCCCTGTTACCTAGCAGTAAAATAGGTACCTGGGTGTTAGTCAGCTGTCACGGGCTGCTTCCTGGGGGTGGAGGCCTGGTCGAGGACCGGGCCGCGGGGACACTAAAAAACCCCGAAATCATCTCAAGATAACCTCAAGATGGTACAGTAGAATTCATCACTTCTAAATATACAAATTTTCAACAAAGAATTATTCAGGACATGAGAGGCGTGATCGGATATATACCAGTAACTAAATTTGTTGACAAAGCAATATCTCAAGAAAAATAAGTTAAATTTACTTCACTATATATTTTAAACTATTTTTTTCGTGGACGCCAATTTAAGTTAGTTCTAATCAATGAAGTGTCAAACCCGTGAAAGCTAATTTTCAGTCATTATGCCCTTGAAAAATCTGTAATTCCATTCTGATCGTCTAATATATATTAATACCAAAAAATTATATATCACGGTATTGGGATTTCCTTGGGGGAATATTATTAAATTTTTCATAGCCACCAACCACATGAAAAATTGTCTAATTAATGGTCTACCTTACACACACACAGAGTGCCCATCAAAGTCTCGAACCCTGGTAATAATCACCCGTATATCACTCACTACCACCCACCCACCGACACATTAATATACAAGCGTTATTATATATCATTTTGGTATCAAATCCAACGAAGCCCTTTCAGCATTTCTTGGGACATAAACAACTATTACTAACCTGAGGGGCTTTAAAAGGTGTATTTTCTTGTATTGATGTTCCGATTTTTAAATTGATGCCGTGATGTTGATGCTAGATTTTAAATGAATTCTAGTATAAAAAAAAATTTAGTATTTGTATAAAAAACAATGTTTTTTTAATGTATTTCTTTTAATGTATTTATTTAAATGTATTTATTTTAATGTATTTATTTTTATGTACTATTAATGTATTCACTTAAACATATTTTTAATGTTTATTTAAATGTATTTTTAATATTTAAATGAATTTGTAATATTTATATGTATATTTATAATATTTATTTAAATGTATTTTTAGTATTTAAATGTATTTTAATGTATTTTCTTTGCATACACTGAAGCGCTCAATGGAGCTCTAACATAGAGCTGAAGATAGTATATGGAGTGAAGATAGTGGGTACTGAGGTAAGGGGAGAGGGAAAGATAAATGGAGAGAGGACACCAGGGTATGATGAAAGACTAAGAGAATGGTGAGTGGGAAAGAGAGGGGGATTAAATGGAAGGGAAGAGGTAGAAGGGAGGGAGAGAAGGGCCACAGGAAAGAAGAGGGCAAGGGGTGAAAGTGGGAAGAGGTGGGGGAGATGAAAGGAAAGAGATCGGAAGAGATATATTGAGAGCCCCGGGCACCGCCGGTTAGCCTTCAGTGTAAAGATTTGTAAATACGAAATGTCAGTTTCCCCTAAAGCCAAAGGGGATGTTCAAAATGTTCAAAATATTTTGAACAGCGTGCTCGTGAGACAAGTTTGCGAGCACATTCGGGTCTCGTTATTTGACGAAATGTACAGTAATTACAAATGCAACATTGTATGGTGGAAAAGTTTATTAAATGAGATCAAGATAGTCGACAACATCATAACAGCAAAACTAGATGAGTTTGTAATTGTTCTCATTTTATATTACATATACATATGTATGCGAACAAGCCTGAATGGTCCCCAGGACTATATGCAACTGGGGTGTGCGTTTTCAGATACGTATGTATATGTATATTACAATATATACATGATCAGTGATACCACAAACATGGTGTGGGCAAGCATAACACTCTGGTTTATTTAAAAGCAGTTGTATTTACTATTCTAAATAGATGGGGAGAGAGTGGGAGACCTGCTGCATGGGTAACAGCTTCTCCCCCTATATCAACCTACCCAGACTTTGCACCCTGGAGAGGCCACTCCAGACCGATAACCAGAGCGCAACTCCATAGTCTCCTAAGATTACAGGATGTTTACTATTTACTAAATAATACATATTATATATCTTAACATTACATTCGTGCAATCACCATATCACCGGCACTATGTTGCATCACAGAGCAACACGCATCACCTCATTACAGTGAATCATGCAATATTGCACGTTAATCATACCATTAGGAATATGTTACAGATCAATAATATAATGGTGAACACGTTGCAAAGTTCCAACATATCAGTATAGTCCCTGTTACCTAGCAGTAAAAATAGGTACCTGGGTGTTAGCCAGCTGTCAGGGGCTGCTTCCTGGGGGTGGAGGCCTGGTCGAGGACCGGGCCGCGGGGACACTAAAAAGCCCCGAAATCATCTCAAGATAACCTCAAGATAACCTCAAGTCTATAATATGCATTCCTGCACACGGCAAATCCTCACTGCAATGCAATGAATGCCACTAGTTCCCTCACACAATTGTGTTGTCATTAAACTGTTATTTTGTCCTACTGAAACGAATAGTTTTCGTACAAACCTTGTTGTATTCACCTAGTTGTAGTTGGTAAGAAGGAAACTCAGCTCTTTATAGTTCCGCCTCTGATTTCTTATCTTGTTATCTTATACTGTAAATGGGTTTATAAGATAACAAGATAACTGGACATAGTTGAATCTGTGTGCAGCTTGGCTCTATCTCACCACCTAACTCTTAATTTTTTTTCAGTCCTGCATAATTTCTTTATAATAATACAAATAATTTCCTTTTCTCTGTGTCTCATTCGCAAGGGTGGGAATTATGAAGGGGAAAGCGCCAAGACATTACGACTATATAGCACTTGGAATATAAATTATAAATTAGATTCGATTTTTGAGAGAGATAAATCCCTAGAGTAGAACTATCGTACAATTACCTTGACGGCTATTGTAGGAAAACCGCATCAATCTATAATCCCAAAAGGCATTTATTTTGAAAATCTTAAATCATTAAAGGTTTCAATAAAGGGTTTTTATTAAGGGTATTTCGTGTTTAACACATTTACTCACATTTTCCCCAGTATATTTTAAGTAGATGTTATAGGTAAGGATTACGACGATGTATATCGTTACTTGATATATATCGTTACTTGATATATATCATGACAAAGACGTTCATATTGTACCTCATAAGGGACTCATTAAAACTGGACAGTGTATGGTACAGTGGATGGTACACTAGATGGTACAGTGCATGCTACACACACTTCGATTGGCTTTGAAGATCTATGATACATTGCCTTGTTGTGAGAATCCTGGAGATTGGAGGCCCTTCCCACTACCAATCTCTTCAAGACTGAGAAAGACGAAGTATTCCTGTGGTGAAAAAGACAAACGAACAGAATGGATTTACACTCACAATACAGATAAAATGTTGACCTATCACATTCGAGGGAGTGGAAAGACAAATTGGATGCGCCGTTCTGATTGGAAAGCAATTGTTGAAAACCTGTGTTTACCTAACTGTATTTGCACATTTTGTGAGCTTCAGCTCTTGGGTCCGCCTCTCGGTCTTCAATCAACTAGAGTATCGGTTTCAATTGATTTTGGGATATATTAGATCTGCATTTGAAGGTGTGTGTATAGAGTTTGGTTCCAGTAATTCAAGAGTAGACCTGTGATCATAGACCACAGTACATACATCAAGGAAGGGAGATACAGGGAGGAGTGAATTTTTATGGGCACAAGATGGGCACAAGATGTGCACAAGATGTGCACAAGATGGGCACAAGATGTGCACAAGATGGGCATCAGGAGTGGTCTGATACCCATCTTGTGCCTGAATGAAACTAGACTGAGGATCTACGTAATTCCTTTGTCGATACTAAGAAGAGTGAGATGAAGGATAAGAGAGAAGAGAGAGATAAAGGGAAGAGGAGGTCACTCTTACTGGAAGACCCTGGCGAAGCAAGGATGGTTCGACTTGAGAATGGTCCAGGACGGACCGAAACGTCGTCGTCCCTTCACTTTCTAGTGTGTGGTCTGGTCAGCAAGGGTGGTTACACTGATGGTTGACAGTGTCTCTGGGCTGTGATAGATCTGGGGCCACATTCACGAAGCAGTTACGCAAACACTTACGAACCCGTACATCTTTTCTCAATCTTTGGCGGCTTTGTTTACAATTATTAAACAGTTAATGAGCTCCGAAGCACCAAGAGGCTGTTTATAACAAGAACAACAGTTGATTGGCAAGTTTTCATGCTTGTAAAATGTTTAATAAATGTAACCAAAGCCGTCAAAGATTGAGAAATGATGTACACGTTCGTAAGTACTTGCGTAACTGCTTCGTGAATCTGGCCCCCAGGTTTGTAAGTGCTTGCGTAACTGTTTCGTGAGTCTGGCCCCCTGGAGAAGCCTTCAACATAAAGTGAAGAACGAGGGCCTCACGTATATGTGTCGAGGTGTAGTGAAGAGATCAAAGGGAGGGAGAGCAGTGAGGGTGTATGAGTTTATTTGCACAGTAAGGACTTAGAAGGGATTAAATGCGTACATGGAGATGAAGAACGAGTATACTGGAGAAGGGACTTAACGAGATGGAAGGCAGTAAAGGAGAAGGAGAATTATTTAGATACATTCTCAGAAATATGATAAAGCGAACTAACAATTTTTGCTACGAAGAAACATATATTAACTGGCCAGGAATATTGAAATACTCGCGGTACGCAATATTATAGAACTAAATCCATTTGTTCACCAAAAAATCCATAATACAAATGACATTTAATAAAAATAAAATTACATATTAGGAAAGGAATTTAGCCAGTTGCAAAATATCAGTGTAATATGGAGTACCATTATTGGGTGAAAATTACATTGATTTTCAATATTTCACTCCACCATTCCGCTGCTAATCGACGGAATAAGGCTAACAGAACACAACAAACTCAACATGCAACAAAAAATATCACAAAAACACATAAATAACAAAAATATATTTAAAAATAGCATCTGTATATAATACTAAATAATTCGAAAATTCGATAAAATACATATAATTACGGGTGATTTTGCAATAATATCCAATTAAAAAATATGAAAATAATTGATTAATAGCTTGCAAATTTAATCAAGTATATCCTGGATGTACGTAAAAAAAATTGAATAGTGTACGATGACTATTGATTGAGATGAATCCTGTTTGTAAATTATTTACAGCGAACGATGGCATTCGTTAAAATCAGCGAACGATGGCATTCGTTAAAATCAGCGAACGATGGCATTCGTTAAAAGCAGCGAACGATGGCATTCGTTAAAATCAGCGAACGATGGCATTCGTTAAACCCCACACAGAGGTGTACGTCCCTATGGATGCTGCAAAGTTAAAGCGTTAGCCAAATGATTCACCTAAAAATGTGAGCAATTTCTAAACATGTTGAAAATTTGAAGTAAAAATTGCATTCAGGCACTAGGGGATTCCCGGCCAATATAGCATAGTGTCGAGGTTACTTTTTGCAGAATAACACTTTTCAGGGCTGCAGCTGTGGTTTAAAGACAGGTGTGTGTGAGAGCAGGTATGTACATGTGTGTGTGTGGGAGCAGGTATGTACAGGTGTGTGTGCGTGCTTGATGACGTACGTGAAGGTACGTAGAGAAAGATGTACTGACCTAGTTGTGCTTGCGGGGGTTGAGCTCTGGCTCTTTGGTCCCGCCTCTCAACTTTCTACAGATTCCTGAGCCTACTGGGCTCTATCATATCTACATTATAAACTGTGTATGGAGTCAGCCTCCACCACATCACTGCCTAATGCATTCCACCTGTTAACTACTCTGACACTGAAAAAGTTCCTTCTAACGTCCCTGTAGCTCATGTGGGTAATCAGTTTCCACCTGTGTTCCCTTGTTTGTGTCCCACCCGTGCTAAACAGTTTATTTTTATCTAACCTGTCAATTTCTCTATTTTATAGGTAGTGATCAAGTCTCCCCTAACTCTTCTGTCTTCCAGTGTCGTGAGGTTCAGTTCCAGTAATCTTTCCTCATAGCTCATACCTCTCAGCTCGGGGACTAGCCTAGTGACATACCTCTGAACCTTTACTAACTTCGTTTTGTGTCTGACTAGATGTGTACAAGATGGTGTGTATATTAAGGTGTGTAGAGGAAGATGTGTACAGAAGGGAGTATACAGGAAAGCGAGTGTACATGGACTCACCTAGTTGAGCTTGCGGGGGTTGAGCTCTGGCTCCTTGGTCCCGCCAAAAGGATACGAGTTAAAGCACCGGTGTTATTGAGGGTGAACTCAACTAACTCTACCCGGCCAGCTTCCCCCAACCTCCTCTCACCTGAGTTTGTGGGGAATGAACTCTAGCTTCTGGGCCCCTGCCTCTGTATCTAATAAAGTTTGGTGAGTCATCTCCACGACCGCCATGAGTCTGGTGAGTAATAAAAGCTACCACCCAAATATCTTGTGCAGCATCGATGACAGAACGTAGCAATTCTTGTCTCCGGAGAAGAAAGCATTATTTTATATTTCCTCGTGTCCCTAAAGTTTACAAAATGGCTTTTATATCACTCAAGTTTACTTTGACCTTTGGCAGCTTTGGGACGATATCTTGAAATGCCAGAGGTCTGCCCACTCCTTATCTCGAGGTGTGTCAATGTGTCAATATGTCAATGTGTCAATATGTCATTGTTTCAATATGTCATTGTGTCAATATGTCATTGTGTCAATATGTCATTGTTTCAATGTGTCATTGTGTCAATGTGTCATTGTGTCAATATGTCATTGTGTCAATATGTCATTGTGTCAATATGTCATTGTGTCAATGTGTCATTGTGTCAATATGTCATTGTGTCAATATGTCATTGTGTCAATGTGTCATTGTGTCAATGTGTCATTGTGTCAATATGTCATTGTGTCAATATGTCATTGTGTCAATGTGTCATTGTGTCAATGTGTCATTGTGTCAATATGTCATTGTGTCAATGTGTCATTGTTTCAATGTGTCATTGTGTCAATATGTCATTGTGTCAATGTGTCATTGTGTCAATATGTCATTGTGTCAATATGTCATTGTGTCAATGTGTCATTGTGTCAATGTGTCATTGTGTCAATGTGTCATTGTTTCAATGTGTCATTGTGTCAATGTGTCATTGTGTCAATGTGTCATTGTGTCAATATGTCATTGTGTCAATGTGTCATTGTTTCAATGTGTCATTGTGTCAATATGTCATTGTGTCAATGTGTCATTGTGTCAATATGTCATTGTGTCAATATGTCATTGTGTCAATGTGTCATTGTGTCAATGTGTCATTGTGTCAATGTGTCATTGTTTCAATGTGTCATTGTGTCAATGTGTCATTGTGTCAATGTGTCATTGTGTCAATATGTCATTGTGTCAATATGTCATTGTGTCAATATGTCATTGTGTCAATGTGTCATTGTGTCAATATGTCATTGTGTCAATATGTCATTGTGTCAATGTGTCATTGTGTCAATGTGTCATTGTGTCAATATGTCATTGTGTCAATATGTCATTGTGTCAATGTGTCATTGTGTCAATGTGCCATTGTGTCAATATGTCATTGTGTCAATGTGTCATTGTTTCAATGTGTCATTGTGTCAATATGTCATTGTGTCAATGTGTCATTGTGTCAATATGTCATTGTGTCAATATGTCATTGTGTCAATGTGTCATTGTGTCAATGTGTCATTGTGTCAATGTGTCATTGTTTCAATGTGTCATTGTGTCAATGTGTCATTGTGTCAATATGTCATTGTGTCAATGTGTCATTGTGTCAATGTGTCATTGTGTCAATGTGTCATTGTGTCAATGTGTCATTGTGTCAATGTGTCATTGTGTCAATGTGTCATTGTGTCAATGTGTCATTGTGTCAATGTGTCATTGTGTCAATATGTCATTGTGTCAATGTGTCATTGTGTCAATGTGTCATTGTGTCAATGTGTCATTGTGTCAATGTGTCATTGTGTCAATGTGTCATTGTGTCAATGTGTCATTGTGTCAATGTGTCATTGTGTCAATGTGTCATTGTGTCAATGTGTCAATATATTAATATGTCAATGTGTCTGTGTCAATCGAGAAGGAGAATTATATAAATTGCAAAAAAAATGAATATACGAACTATTAACAAATCTAATTAATTAAAAAATCAATAAATCATTCCATTAAAACCATTCCTGATCAAGTTATTATTAAAATCTATCCAAGAAAATATTCTAGAAGAAGTAATACAAATGAATCGTCGAAAAAAATTGATCCAAGAGAATGATCCAATAAAAAATAATAATAATAAAAATAATATTAATACAGATTTATATAAAATGTAATTTGCAACAGAAAAAAACATCCGAGGCCTCGCCTTGCAACATTTGTGAACATTCAACGTGAAAATCATTAAAGTTAGAAGGAATGTACCTCGTTTATCTGAGTTTAATTAATTTAGTGAACTGAATTCTAAAATGTTCCATTCTAAACAGGTAGCATACATTGGTGTACACTCTGCCTGCATTCACCCAAACATGTTTTACTTCCGCATGAATGAAAATTGAATGCAAATATATATGCTATAGAATATATTTCACTCAGCTAAACATATATATATACATCAGATGTTTGGGCTCATATTTGACGTCAACAAGAATATTGGGCTGAAGGAGATGAGGTGAGGATGTTGTAGGTACGGTACAGGGAGCAGGGGTACAGGAACTTGGGGTACGATAAGTGGGTACAGGGTGCGGGGTACAGGAAGGGACAGAGGAAGTAGGGTACAGGAAGTACCCCACCAAAACTGTACAATTCTGTAATTCTACCCCACTGACAAGAGAGGAAGGGGAGGATACAGAAAGTGACAGAGAAAGTGGGGGGGGTACAGGAACTTTTGAGGCCGCTCTAAGAAGGAAATGAAATAGCTAAACGATTTGCAGATTGATATAAGCGATGGCACAGAACTAGGGCATTCTGTTTTGTTTGGTCTGTCCTCAAGTCTCTGTGATTGTTTAGATCTAGCTTCAATTCGTATTGCTATTTCATCTCGTTCACCACCTAATCCTCTACCCTCTACCCTCTCTCTCTCTCTCTCTCTCTCTCTCTCTCTCTCTCTCTCTCTCTCTCTCTCTCTCTCTCTCTCTCTCTCTCTCTCTCTCTCTCTCTCTCTTGCCTTGCTCCGTACCGGGTTGCTCCTGTAGCTACGTTACGTAGCTGTTCCTGCTCCTTATTGTACAAACTGCGTTGTCCCACTTACAGTCGTAAGTGTAGAATGTCCCGATTTTCAATATGGTTGCATGTCCTACTTTCTTAATGTCCATTGAAGTCATTTGTCTCTTGACAGAATCCTTGGGGAATCCGATACCTTTGATTTCGCTCCCTTGATGTGCATTTGTTCTGGTATTGGCATTCAGTATCGTGTTTAACGCCTTTTGATCCAGCGACACTGATGGTGGTACACAGGCCTTGGCGCCTTTTTATACAGCTACTTAGAGTGGCTTCAGAATACATATGTTTGAATTTGTTCAAATAGCTCTGAATGAACTTTCTCTGTAGCCGAAAAAAGGAGATTTTTTGCATTCGGGAATTTGGGTGGAGGTAGTTTTATGCTCTCTGCTCCCTTGGGCTGGACGGTAGACCGACGGTCTCGCTTCATGCAGGTCAGCGTTCAATCCCCGACCGTCCACAAGTGGTTGGGCACCATTCCTTCCCCCCGTCCCATCCCAAATTCTTATCCTGACCCCTTGCAAGTGCTATATAGTCGTAATGACTTGGCGCTTTCCCTTGATAATTCATTCATTCATTCCCTCCCTCTCCTAGTGCCTCTTCCACCTCTCTTTCCCGCTCCATCTCTCAAGCTACGACAAACCTTCCCCTTCTCCTATCCCAGCACCTCGCCACGGACTCTCCCGACTCCCCCAATCCTACCAGAAGGCTGCAAAGTTAAGGAGAATCAGGCCCCCGTTGCACTTGGCTAATGTCTTTAGTTTAACCCAAATTCAATAGGAGATTCTCCCAAGTGTATCAGTGTGGCGAGGTGTGCAGGTGGCAGGAACGCAGCCATAACTGCAAGCGGTGGGGGATGATAGCGGGAACTCTCACCACCTTCACTACAACACCGCTGTTACCACTGGTTATCTTGATATGATATGATTTCTTGATCACGTGGTGTGAGTGAGGCAAGGTTACAGGCGCCTGCAGAGAGCATCCAAGTCACACAACACTGTAACTAACGACTCATGCAGACGAGGGAGTCATAATAACGTGGTTGAAGTATGTTGACCAGACCACACACTAGGAAGGTGAAGGGACGACGACGTTTCGGTCCGTCCTGGACCATTTTCAAGTCGACTTGAAAATGGTCCAGGACGGACCGAAACGTCGTCGTCCATTCACCTTGTAGTGTGTGGTCTGGTCAACAATCAACTTCGAACCGGAACCTCAGGACTACGAATCCCGAATTCTGTCCACTCAGCCGTCATTCCCCTGTCTTTCTTTATAAAATTGGTGTCATACATAGCTAATCGGAACAGAGAGACAGACGATAGTTCAACTTGAAGAATATATTTGGTCCAGAGAGAACCGCTTCATTTGACGGTCTAATGACCACCAAGTTAATCAATACTGCTAATCAATACAATACTGCTAATCAATACTCCTAATCACTGCAGTAATTACAAAGGGGGACACGTTGTCAATACAAAGCAATGTCAACTGCGTATCTACATTGAAGAATGAACTTTCCTACTGTATATGTGTAATTACATATATATGTAGTTTGGGTAATTACATATATATGTAATCAGTGCTATAACGACGAGGATGTCCTCGTGGCTGTAGCACTGAAGGCTAATTACATATACATAATAATATTTTATGTATATATATATATATATATATATATATATATATATATATATATATATATATATATATATATATATATATATATGTCGTACCTAATAGCCAGAACGCACTTCTCTGCCTACTATGCAAGGCCCGATTTGCCTAATAAGCCAAGTTTTCATAAATTAATTGTTTTTCGACTACCTAACCTACCTAACCAAACCTAACCTAACTTTTTCGGCTACCTAACCTAACCTAACCTAAAAAGATAGGTTAGGTTAGGTTAGGTAGGGTTGGTTAGGTTTGGTCATATATCTACGTTAATTTTAACTCCAATAAAAAAATATTGACCTCATACATAATGAAATCGGTAGCTTTATCATCTCATAAGAAAAAAAAATTAGAAAATATAATAATTCAGGAAAACTTGGCTTATTAGGCAAATCGGGCCTTGCATAGTAGGCCGAGAAGTGCGTTCTGGCTACTAGGTACGACATATATATATATATATATGTGTGTGTGTGTGTGTGTGTGTGTGTGTGTGTGTGTGTAATTACTTCCACACCTGTCACTACATCTGTGACAGAAAGTCAGGTGTGTCAGCGTATCAAATCAAGAAAAGTCCCATATCTTACCTGCTGGTCCTTGGCCTTCTAGTCCCAACCTGTTACGGGGGAACCATGAAGGTCCAGAACCGGTCTCCACAGTATTGTGCAGACCGGTTCATTCACACACTCAACCCTCATCCTGTGTGAGGGGTGGCTGTGGGACCCAACGCACTCACACTCACACACCCGTCGTGAACAAGGCAGTTTGAGTGCTGTTACTCGCTCTCATCCCGAATTGGCCAATTCAGGTGAAGCATTTTCAGCCGGCGTCACTCTGATTGGTGGGTCAAACTGCCTTGGTTCAGCTGTGCAGCCGCCACCAAAGGTGCGGCCAGTTCTCCTGGGACTCATTTTCACACGATTTCCATTCCGGGTTATGTGGGGTTGTTCCATGAGGTCCACCCGCCTTGTGGCTCTCCTTATAGGACGTTGTCAGACTCTGGTAGTTCTGGGGGTGGTGGTGGTAGTTCAGGTAGTGGTGGTTGTATTCTGTTGATCCTTGTGGTAGCTCTGGTGCTTTTGGGGAAGTTATGGTACTGGAATGGTAGTTCTTGTGTTGCTGGTGGCAATTCTTATGCTGCTAGTGGTAGTTATGGTGTTGGTGGTGGTAGATATGATGCTTCTGGTGGTAGTTAAGGTGCTGGTGCTTGTAGTTCTTGTGATGTAGCCCCAGAGACTGTCCTCGTGACTGTAGCCCCAGAGGTTGTCCTCGTGACTGTAGCCCCAGAGGTTGTCCTCGTGACTGTAACCCCAGAGGTTGTCCTCGTGGCTGTAGCCCCAGAGACTGTCCTCGTGGTTGTAGCCCCAGAGACTGTCCTCGTGGCTGTAGCCCCAGAGACTGTCCTCGTGACTGTAGCCCCAGAGACTGTCCTCGTGGCTGTAGCCCCAGAGGTTGTCCTCGTGACTGTAGCCCCAGAGACTGTCCTCGTGGCTGTAGCCCCAGAGACTGTCCTCGTGGTTGTAGCCCCAGAGACTGTCCTCGTGGCTGTAGCCCCAGAGACTGTCCTCGTGGATGTAGCCCCAGAGACTGTCCTCGTAACTGTAGCCCCAGAGACTGTCCTCGTGGCTGTAGCCGCAGAGACTGTCCTCGTGGATGTAGCCCCAGAGACTGTCCTCGTGGATGTAGCCCCAAAGGCCGTCCTCTTGGCTGCAGCCTTGGACGTTACACAGATTAACAATGTTCTGGTGACTGTTGCCCCTGAAAAAAGAGAGAACGTCCCTCTGGAAAGACTAATTTGAGGCAAGTCTTCGTGTCCTTGTCTCCCATGACACTACTGGAGGAGCGGTGTATCTGAAGGCTGCAAGTTGGTCAGAGTTGTGGACGCGTCTCTCACTCGCTCCAACTTTGATGACGATGTTTGTCCTTGGTCCCCGGCGGTGAAGCTTGCTGAGGAAATTATGTGGTGCAGGTCCTTGGTTCAGGGGATAGGCGGTAATGGCAGGGAAGGAGAGGTGAGGATAGAGGAATAGACGGTGAGAGAAAAGGGGGAGGGAATGAAGATGAGAGGGGGGAATTATCTGGGGGGAATCGCCAAGCCATTGCGACTATTTAGCACTTGGATGGGATGAGGATAATGATTTGGGATGGGATGGAGGGAAGGAATGGTGGTCTAACCCCTTGTGGACGGTTGGGGATTGAACGTCGACCTGCATGAAGCGAGACCATCGCTCTACTGTCCAGCCCAAGTGCTTGGAAATGAAGAAGAATGAAAGGAAAAGCGAGAGGGATTTTGAGAGAGACAGATATGAATAACAGGGAAGAAAGTAAGTAGGAAGTAGAAGTGAGAAAGGGAACATGAGAGGTAGGGAAGGAGATAAACAAATATATAAGGGAATCGTGAGGAATGTCAACAGTATGGGCCCACAAGCAACAGAGAGAAGGAGACAAAGTCCTGGAGAGAAAGAGACAATGTAAGACATTGTGTTCTACAGTGAGAACTTATCCACTACAAATATAATCCTCGAAAAATCAGATCAGAATCTAAACACAAGTGGACGAATTTGACTCTAGCTTCGAGTCAGAGAATTTGACTCTAGCTTCGAGTCAGAGAATTTGACTCTAGCTTCGAGTCAGAGAATTTGACTCTAGCTTCAAGTCAAAGAATTTGACTCTAGCTTCGAGACAGAGAATTTGACTCTAGCTTCGAGTCAGAGAATTTGACTCTAGCTTCGAGTCAGAGAATTTGACTCTAGCTTCGAGTCAGAGAATTTGACTCTAGCTTCGAGTCAGAGAATTTGACTCTAGCTTCGAGTCAAAGAATTTGACTCTAGCTTCGAGTCAAAGAATTTGACTCTAGCTTCGAGTCAGAGAATTTGACTCTAGCTTCGAGTCAGAGAATTTGACTCTAGCTTCGAGTCAGAGAATTTGACTCTAGCTTCGAGTCAGAGAATTTGACTCTAGCTTCGAGTCAGAGAATTTGACTCTAGCTTCGAGTCAGAGAATTTGACTCTAGCTTCGAGTCAGAGAATTTGACTCTGACTCTAGAAAGGTCTTTCTAGGTCTAGGTCTCTAGAAAGATCAACTCTTCTGTAGAGTTGCTCTCGTGTTTATTGGCTATTCTCCAGTGTTACCCCCCTCCTTTAGTGGCTCTTTTGTATAATTACTCGTTTGTTTATTTGCTCTTTTGTTTAATTACTCGTTTGTTTATTGCCTCTTTTGTATAATTACTCGTTTGTTTATTGGCTCTTTTGTATAATTACTCGTTTGTTTATTGCCTCTTTTGTATAATTACTCGTTTGTTTAGTGGCTCTTTTGTATAATTACTCGTTTGTTTAGTGGCTCTTTTGTTTAGTGGCTCTTTTGTTTAATTACTCGTTTGTTTAGTGGCTCTTTTGTTTAATTACTCGTTTGTTTATTGGCTCTTTTGTATAATAACTCGTTTGTTTATTGGTTCTTATATTGTTTTTCTCTTGTTTATTGTCTCTTCTGTTGTTTTACCCTTGTTTAGTGGTTCCACTCCACCCTTTCTTTTGTTTCGGCATTTCTCTCTTCCCAGAGTTAATTCTTGCCATTTGTGCGTCCTCTATAGGAATATCTTCAAACATAATTTTTTGTTTATCATCAACTTTACACATCCTCCTACCGTCTGTATTCTTTATATACGCATTGCCTGGGATTTCTTGGGTAGTATTATAATGGTAATCATTCCTGTCAATTTTGTCTCCATAATTTCTATCACATCGGGGGTTTGTGCAGTTCTTTAAATTCTCCCACTTTGTTTAATCGTCTATCAGCATTGGTGTACTAGATGATTATTACTTCACGTTATTTCGTTCTCAGGTTGGATATCTACCAGTCTCTGGGATGGGGTCTTGGTTGGATCTTGGTGAATGAATAGGTAGTTCGGAGAGGATGGGATGTGGAAGAGAGTATAGGGACATGGCGTAGAATGAAGAATCAGGGAGAGTTTGGGGGAGTGAGGAAGCGAGAGCAAGACTTGACAAATATAACAGAAAGAGGAGGTATTATGGATTGTTGGCCATCTGGGAAGGGGAATGTGTAGGGGAAAGGGTCAAGGGTGTTTTGATGGTTAGTGGGAGGCAGTTGTTAGGTTGCGGGGGAGATTTTCACTCTCTTTCTGGCGAGAGAGAGAGAGACACTGCTACACCATTTCGGTGTAGCAGTGACAGGTGGATGTTGGGTGCCTGGTAAGGTAGGTATGGTGAAGGTTCTGATGGTGAAGAATTATTTGATCAGGTTTGTCATTCCTGGATGTTAAGTGTACCTTGCCGGCTTCCGGGTACCTCTGTCCTGTGATGGTGTTCGCTTGTCTCCTTACTGTGTCGCTGCTTCATGGATGGTGTTCTTGCATTAGTGTTAATTGCTCCTGTCTCCCTCACTTCCCTCTTCCCCTCAGCGGCCCATTCTCCACTTCCTCTCCCTGTCTTTATTCATCCTCATTTCTTCCTTACTCATTTTCTCACACTAGAAAATCCTGCAATTCACTGAGCTCTCGTTAGGAAGTTTAGCAAAATTCTCATCTTCTTTAGAAAATGTCAGCTTCAGCAGCGAAACTTCTATATTTTCTCGTGCTGCTGAAGGTGACTTCAGCTTGTTCAGTTCCGCCAAGTTCTTCTCAACTACTTGTTAGACAGCAACACTCTCAAGAGGTCTACAGCAGAATCTCTCAAGACACACTCAGCAGATTTTTGTTTCTACTGTTATCTCAGTATATCCTTGAATAATTGGAGTTCACATCCATTATAACCAGGCTGATCTGGCACTTCCTGCAGGAAGTTCTCCATCTGTCTAAGACAGCCACTTCTCGTCTGATTATACTTCTTAGATGAAAGGAAGTTGATGAGCTATTGTCATACAGATGTTATTTGTGTCTTTAGCGACCTCTGCTCCTCATTAGTCTAATCTGCAGTTCCTTTTTATATCTTTGCCTCCAGTAGGCTATATTAGTGGGCATATCTGGGACCTGATCCCTCGAGTCTGTTCCGTGTATATGTCATACCTCTCTCGTCTACTTTCCAGAAGTGCTTTGAGATGGTGGTAGTAATGTAGGCGTTTTACTGTGTCTTCCCGTGCAGTATAGCTGCTCTGTATTCCATGTATTTCAGAAAGTGGAAGACACTATCATTCATGTTGTTGTGTCAGATTCAGGTACTCGGAACATAACGTTCTGTTTAACACGGGCTATTGTGAGCCCGTAGTGGACGTCTATCATTCATATAGTGCAAGAGTGCACTTAACTTCAAAAGAAGGAGCAATGTGGTGGACAATCGACTTGAGAATGGTCCAGGACGGACCGAAACGTCGTCGTCCCTTCACCTTCTAGTGTGTGGTCTGGTCAACATACTTCAGCCACGTTATTGTGACTCCTTGCCTACAGCTGGACTCTCTGCTCTTAAAGGTTCCTATAATTATTTTCCTGACTGGTGATAACTCTGCCATGTTAGTTAAAGGTCAGGTCGTCTTAAATTATTATTCCTAAATCTCTACTTTGTTTACCATTTCTTTGGACCTCCTTTGAACCTTTGAGAGCCGGTCGGCCGAGCGGACAGCACACTGGACTTGTGATCCTGTGATCCTGGGTTCTATCCCAGGCGCCGGCGAGAAACAATGGGCAAAGTTTCTTTCACTCTATACCCCTGTTACCTAGCAGTAAAATAGGTACCTGGGTGTTAGTCAGCTGTCACGGGCTGCTTCCTGGGGGTGGAGGCCTGGTCGAGGACCGGGCCGCAAGGACACTAAAGCCCCGAAATTATCTCAAGATAACCTCAAGATAACCTCATTTGATGTATTTTGATTCCGTTGTTACACTTATCTAACGCCTTTGTAAAATCCTTACATGGAGAATCTGTATTTTTGTGTGGTTAATAATGTCTTGTTGATATTGCCATAGTGGGTTATTGCGAATGATGTCTCTTCCTGCTGTATTGATCTAGGACGTGTACCCAAACATTTGCTTCCTCCGCTATCGTATCTTCATCTCTGGCCTCTCCTGACGTGCGGCGTCTCTCTGTGGGTTGTTATCTTGCCCCTGTAATGGCGTGATGAGAAACCTGCGACAACAAGGGATATATGAGTAGTGACAGGGGGGGGGGGGAGAATTGATGGGCGCAGTGCGTATAGGTTTTGTGTTAGTTTCTCCTGTTCTGTGTGATTGAGGAGCAGTGTCCTGTGTGTGTGTGTTTGTGTGTTTTGAATATGTGTGTGTGTGTGGGAGATAGGTGAGCGGAGGTTTGTGTATGTGCATGTGTTTATCTTGATGCTCATACGCACTCATATGCATACATACGCAAACACTGACACATACACACACAGGCGGGACCAAAGAGCCAGAGCTCAACCCCCCCCCCCCCAAGCACAACTAAGCGAGTACACATCTACAACAAACAAACATATAATTTTCCTATTGACCAAACCACACACTAGAAAGTGAAGGAACGACGACATTTCGACTTGAGAATGCTCCAGGACGGACCGAAACGTCGTCGTCCATTTACTTTCAAGTGTGTGGTCTGGTCAATATACTTCACCCACGTTATTGTGACTCCTCGTCTGTGGCGAGGAGTCACAAATGTGGCGAACGTCAGAGCTTGAAATATAAATTATCGTCCATAAAACAGCAGGAATAATTTATCCAACATGAGGAAACATACGTCCTTGTCTGCAACCTCAAAGGGAAACCTATTCCCTGGCATCATGGCATTGCACAACACGACCCATAAATTACATTATTGCCCTATTTTTCTCTGGTGTGAGGGGGAATCAAACGGAAGAGGAGCAAGGGAAGGTGTCTGCTAGATGTGGGATGGGTGGGAGAGGGAATAGCGAGTTAGTGGGGGGGGGGGTGAGCAGAAGTACCAACATCTGGACGCAAATTAATCCTCTGTTGGATTGGTATTTGCAGTGTTGCCACAACATGAGATGTGAGAGGACACACAGGATGTATTGAGAGGTGCTTTTGATGTCAATACTCACACACACACACACACACACACACACACACACACAGGAGTATGTGTATATATGGAGTATGCGGCCCAGGAAGGAGCCCGTACCTTGTCAAGCACAAGACGAAGCTGGAAAAAGTCCAAAGGTATGCCACTAGACTAGTTCCAGAACTAAGAGGCATGAGTTACGAGGAAAGGCTGCGGGAAATGCACCTTACGACACTGGAAGACAGAAGAGTAAGGGTAGACATGTTCACAACCTACAAAATCCTCAGAGGAATCGACCGGGTAAACAAGGATAAACTATTCAACACTGGTGGGGCGCGAACAAGGGGACACAGGTGGAAACTGAGTACCCACATGAGCCACAGAGACGTTAGAAGGAACTTTTTCAGTGTCAGAGTAGTTAACGGTTGGAATGCATTAGGCAGTGATGTGGTGGAGGCTGACTCCATACACAGTTTCAAATGTAGATATGATAGAGCCCAGTAGGCTCAGGAATCTGTACACCACTTGATTGACAGTTGAGAGGCGGGACCAAAGAGCCAAAGCTCAACCCCCGCAAGCACAAATAGGTGAGTACAAATAGGTGTAGTACACACACACACACACATTACAACCTTGGTGTGTGAGTGTGTATGATTTGCTGAAGCAATTACCTGGTTACATACTAATAGACGTGGAATTGATGGATTGTTTCAAGCGTAGGCTAGACATATATTTTATATATTTATGAATAAGTTCAGGTGGATATAAATAGGAGCGGCCCCATAAGGGCCAATAGGTAACTACAGTTTCTCATATTGTTAAGTAGATAATGTCAACCACCAAACAATTTACACTAACAAATATATCAAGAGTTACAACTCAAATCAGATTACAGAACCATTTAACAATACATAAATATGTTTAAAATATGTACTACATCAATCAGGAATCTACATCAACTGTAGTTGATGTAGATTGCTTTGTCGCTATTGCAAGGGAAGGGAACTATCAGGGGGAAAAGCGCCCAGCCATCTCGACTATGTAACACTGGGATGGAGTCAGGATAAGGATTTGGGATGGGACGGTGGGAAAGGAATAGTGCCCAACCACTTATGGACGGTCGGGAATTGAACGCCGACCTGCATGAAGCGAGACCATCGCCTTAAATATCAACAACGTGACATTTTGAGGAATATTCACACGTTATGGGAAACACCAAAACACTAAAATTAACATTTATTTCATTATATACACGAAGGTCTGCATTGTCTCTATCCACATGTATCTCCTGCCTACCTCACCAAGACGGGCGAGGCCCATACTAACTCCAGTCCCTAGTGAGGGGAGTGTTGCTACAAGGTTACTAGGGGCTCTTGTGTTGTGAGGGAGAGGGGAGAGGAATGAGCGGACAGGGAGAGTGGGACACAGCAGGAAGTGAGAGAGAGAGAGGCAAGTGAGGAGTGTGACAGGGAGTGTGACAGGAAAGTTAAGTAACGGAAGTGTGACAGGGTGGGAGACTTAAATAACGGGAAGTGTGACAGGGCAACAGAGTGACGGAAAGTGTGACACGGAGTGTGACAGGAAAGTTAAGTAACGGAAGTGTGACAGGGAGCGTGACACAGAGACAGACAGAGAGATGTGCAACAAGAGCAATGTTTCAAGTCATCAAAACAGAGTGAGAGTTCATCACGAGTCCAGTCCCGCCAGTGTACGACAAGCAACACGCTACCAGCTGCCATTAGAGTGCCCTTAACTACCCATCTAGAGCTAATGAGATGTAGTGAAGCCGGAGGCTGGGAGATGAGATGAGGGAAAGGAAGATAGAGAAAGAAGAGGAGGAGGAGGAAAAGGAGAGTCAAAAAAGGGGGGAATAAAGCAACTATCATAACCCATCCACTCTCCCATGTGTGTCTGGGGTGAGATCTCTCACTCTCCTCTCCCTGGTGAGAGGCCGGGAGAGCCGTTGAGTAAACCTAATATTCTTCTCTCGTTTCGCTCTTTTCCAGTTCCTGTTCTGGAAGGGGGAGATGGGATGGAAAGGGGGCAGCCGAGGCGAAGGAAGGGGGTAAATAGAGAAAGAAGAGAGGGTGTAGATGGTATGGGGGGGAGGGAGGTAAATAATCTAGGTAGAGAGGGGAAGGGAGAGGAGAGACTGGTTAGGAAGGAGGGAGAGAAGCAATGAGAAAAAGGAATTAGGAAGTTGAAAGGAGATAAGGAGAAGGGGAAATAAGTGTGTGAAACTTCTCACTATTTCCCTCCCTCTTTGCCACTATTCCTCTACCTCCTCCTCCTTCTCTCTCTTCTGTCACCTCTCTCTTCCGTCACCCGTCTCTTCTCTGTCTCCTCTACACTCACAGCCGAAGGCCAGGATGGCAGCCTTGGGGCCTGTCCATCCATTCCTCACTCAATCCTTTTCTCCTGTCACGCCTCTCTTCTATCCCTCTCTCTTTCCTTCCCTCTCTCCTCCTCTCTCCCCGCTCCATCACTCCCTCCCTCCCTCTCTTTCATTCCATCGCTTCCTCCCTCTCTCCTTTCCGCCAATATCTCTCACATATACGCAAAGAAACATTACTTCTGTAACCTCTCCCTCCGAGCAATTATTGGTTAGGTTACCAAGGACGAGGAGGAGGACGAGCAGAGGACGAGGAGGACGAGCAGAGGACGAGGAGGAGGACGAGGAGGAGGACGACAAGGAGACGAAAAAAGGAATAGGATGAGACGGGAAAGTACACACACACAAGGAGAGAAAAAAAGAGGAAGAAGGGAATTAGGGAAAAGGAGGAGGATTGAAGAAGAAAGACAAGCAAGACTCCGCACTAGTCAGCAGGACGACACAGTACGACACAGTGCGACACAGTGCGACACAGTACGACACAGTACGACACAGTACGATACAGCACGACACAGCACGACACAGTGCGACACAGCACGACACAGTGCGACACAGTACGACACAGTACGACACAGTGCGACACAGTACGACACAGTACGACACAGTACGATACTGCACGACACAGCACGACACAGTGCGACACAGCACGACACAGTGCGACACAGTACGACACAGTACGACACAGTACGACACAGTACGACACAGGACGACACAGGACGACACAGAACGACACAGTACGACACAGTACGACATAGTACGACACAGGACGACACAGGACGACACAGAACGACACAGAACGACATAGTACGACACAGTACGACACAGTACGACACAGGACGACACAGTACGACACAGGACGACACAGTACGACACAGGACGACATAGTGCGACACAGTGCGACACAGTGCGACACAGTACGACACAGTACGACACAGCACGACACAGGACGACATAGTACGACACAGTAGGAGACAGCACGACACAGCACGACACAGGACGACACAGTACGACACAGTACGACACAGGACGACACAGTACGACACAGTACGACACAATACGACACAGTACGACACAGTGCGACACAGGACGACACAATACGACACAGTACGACACAGTACGACACAGTACGACACAGTAGGAGACACAACAGGCGACATGGCCCGTTCCCTGGCTACTCTGTGCCTCTTCAACGACTGTGAAGGACGGCTGTTAACCTAATATTCTTCTCCCGCGTCACACAGGACGAGCTGTGGCAGGCTCGCTGGAACAGGGGATGGAAGGGAGGAATGGGGAGGATAGTAGAAAAGGGGGGAAGGAATAGAGAGGAGGAATTAAAGGGGATAGAAGGGTGGAGGGAGGGACGGATAGTAATTCATATATACAATGAAAGAATGAACAGTGAAGAGAGGAAATAGAGGAATGGTGTTGCAGAGTGGAAAGGGAGGAAAGGGGGAATGGTGGAAGGGGGAAAAATAAAAAACTTATTAACATTTAAGGTGTTTCTGTGGGAAACTCGAGTTGGGAAAGTGAGTGAAGCCATTGTTGTTGCTCCGCTCCGGCTAGCGACGGAAAGTTAAGATGGAAAATATGTATATTTTCTGGGGAGTGACCTTGAGAACAAGATAGCTACTGTGAACCTGCGAGTTGAGGAATGACTGTAGTGGGTAATGTGAGGAGTTAAATGGACGAACAATACGATAACCAAATGAATGTAAACAAATCCACAAGGGCCGTGATGAGGATTCGAACCTGCGTCTGGGAACATCCCAGACACTGCCTTAATCGATTGAGCTACGACAGGGTAAGAAAAAAATAGGGAGAACGGCCTATTGGCATAGCTCGGGTGCAGGGTGGTGCTACGGGATCCAGTAAGTTCAGTTGAACTTCGGTTTCAACCCTTTTACCCTGTCGTAGCTCAGTCGATTAAGGCAGTGTCTGGGATGTTCCCGGACGCAGGTTCGAATCCTCGTCACGGCCCTTGTGGGTTTGTTCATTTGATGCATCACGGTAGTGTGATCTCTGTGTGTAACCAAATGAATGTTATTGCCATGTGGGATTACCACAAAGTGATGACTGAAAATCTAGTATTGTAAACTGTATTATATACTGACGAGCGAGATTATCAATGGTATATTATACAATGTATTAATTTATTTTTACTGTTTTGATCAACATGTTTTTATTTTTCAGTGATGACGCTCCCTCAACCCCCCACGACCATCGCTCTGTCTATCTGTCAGTTGTCTGTCTCTGTCTCTCTGTCTCTCTATTTCTCTCTCTCTCTCTCTCTTTCCAACTACGGCAGGAACACTTTCCGTCGCGCCGGAAATGAGAGGATTATCACCTTCCCGGGGCCAGCAAGCAAGGCGTCTCAAGAAGCAAGGATTAGAGAAGCGAGGATGCATGGGGAGAAGTTGAGACGGGGAGAAACTCATCTAAGGAGGAGGAGGAGGAGGAGGAGGTGGACTCATTCGGAAAAGGGGAAGACTCACGTAGGAAGAGGGGTAAACTCACATGAAAAGGGTGAGGGGGGACTCGAATGGAAATGGGGGTGAACTCATAATATTCTCATCAAATAAATGAATAAATCTCTGTGGACAGACATCAGATGAATTGATGTCGGATAACATCAATTCATGACACTGATGAACAACCCAGCGGGTTTTCTTCCTATTGGGGAGTGTTGTACATGCTGCTATGGTGGTGTGTACACTCACAGGATGAGTGGTGCTGCCCATTACTGTCACTATGGCGGTGTGTCCACTCACAGGATGAGTGGCGCTGCCCAATACTGTCACTATGGTGGTGTGTCCACTCACAGGATGAGTGGTGCTGCCCAATACTGTCACTATGGTGGTGTGTCCACTCACAGGATGAGTGGCGCTGCCCAATACTGTCACTATGGCGGTGTGTCCACTCACAGGATGAGTGGTGCTGCCCAATACTGTCACTATGGCGGTGTGTCCACTCACAGGATGAGTGGTGCTGCCCAATACTGTCACTATGGTGGTGTGTCCACTCACAGGATGAGTGACGCTGCCCAATAAACTCGCCCATTGGGGCAAAATAAACAAAAAATAAATCAACTCATAATGTCACTGAACCGAATGAATAAATCGTATTGAAACCAATTAGCGATTGCACTTCATTATTCATTAAAAACAATTAAACCGAAACTAATATTCATCAAATAACAAATCAGACCAATTCAAAGAAAATAACTCGATAAAATGAACTTTTATATCCTAGGAAGCCTACTTAAAACAAGCATTACAGTAATTGAAGCCAAATATCGCATCAGAATTCGATGTGAACACAGCCCAAAATTCCTCTTTATATGCTAATACCAAACCACAGGCAATAGTCACTATGATAAAACCGACGGAGTCACCCATTCGACTGAAACTCAATGAGGATCTTTCAGTTTTTAAAAGTGAATGCGTTGTAAGCAGTATTTGTTATATTATACACTTTGCTTAAACTGCACATAATATACACTATCCTTAAACTGCACATATTATACATTATGTTTAAACTGCATTTATTATACACTATGTTTAAACTGCACATATTATACACTATGTTTAAACTGCATTTATTATACACTTTGCTTAAACTGCACATATTATACACTATCCTTAAACTGCACATATTATACACTATGTGTGTAAATCACGAAAATTAACAGACTAAAACAACAGAAATTAAAATTGTCAGACCACGGAGGAAGAATTGAAACAGAAATTTCCTTAAGTACTTTCGTATATTAATACATCTTCAGAAGGGATCGCATTAAACACCATGTTTAAACTGCATATATTATACACTATACTTAAACTTATACGCAAAATGATGGTGCATCAAATATACTTTATGAGGATATATTAACTTCCCTGAAGTTAATCATCTTTTGCAAAGTATTCATTAAGTTCCATTAAAGTCAACAAACTGCAATTTGGGACAGTAAACAGGTGGTGCATTTTAGCCCATAGGGTTATAGTTGATAACTGGTCCCATTGAGATGATAACAGATCCAAGAAGGGGGATTTAGGTAGGAACAGTGATAACCAATTGATCCAACGAGTCTGGCTGAATGCCTGTGATTAATAAGGGGTGACACCTGTAAATATGTGATAATCATAGGACCAGAGGTAAATATTGACCTCTTATCCAACATATTTTATCCATCAATGATTAAAATTTGGGTTATACCCCTATCAATAAATGTGATTTAGAAAAAGAGTATATTTTTTGATAACTTTCAAAATTATTAATAAATTCCACATTTATTCATTTTATTTACAGTAATAATGTTAACTCTTAAATTACTCACTGTATTCCTCAGTCACTAGATATATTTCTCAGATTAAAATTAACTATTGACACTGTAATTTAAAATACATTAAAAATGGATGTTATTTCTGGCTTAGCGAAGAGACTCCTCTCACAACCTACTGTATTCTCTTGTATAAGAATAAATTAATAATACATTCGTACTAATTATACAAGTCACCGTATCAGGAGTTTCTCTTTCCCTACTGTTGATTCTGGAGGTGTTTTGTGGAGTTCCAAAGTCTAACATTGTGTAATGACTCTGAGGGATAATGACTCTGGGGTGATAATGACTCTGGGGTGATAATGACTCTGGAGGATAATGACTCTGGGGATAATGACTCTCGGGTGATAATGACTCTGGGGTGATAATGACTCTGAGGGATAATGACTCTGGGGTGATAATGACTCTTGGGAATAATGACTGGGGGGGGGGGGATTTGTTTCTTTAGAGACAGAATAAATGATTCGAATATGAGATAAAGTTTGGCAGAAAGTGAAATGCAAGCTAGTTCATAATTCATTTTGGAAAATGAAAGAAAAAGGGAGGTTACAAGGCGGATGGTGAGAGGGAAGAGGTGAAGAGTGAGACGGGAGAAGTAGAGAAAGAGACAGAAGTAGTAGAGAAAGAGACAGAAGTAGTAGAGAAAGAGACAGAAGTAGTAGAGAAAGAGACAGAAGTAGTAAAGAGACAGAAGTAGTAGAGAAAGAGACAGAAGTACTAGAGAAAGAGACAGAAGTACTAGAGAAAGAGACAGAAGTACTAGAGAAAGAGACAGAAGTAGTAGAGAAAGAGACAGAAGTACTAGAGAAAGAGACAGAAGTACTAGAGAAAGAGACAGAAGTAGTAGAGAAAGAGACAGAAGTAGTAGAGAAAGAGACAGAAGAAGAGAACTTCCCTGTCACACCTATTCCCTATGCCCAACCCACCAAAGGTAGCCACTAAGGAACAGTCTTCTTAGTTGGGGGATGCAATTCCTTCCGAAATCATGAGTGCTTTATCCTCTATGTGAACAAAATCTATATTTTTAGTGCCGTAAATGATCAATGAAACTCTGATGACACTTGTTTTTAACATATCAAATCTAAGCTAACGGAGACAAGTGGTATTATCGCGAGTTGTGATTGGTCGAGAGGTGACAAGTCAACCAATTATCGATGAGGTCGAGAACGTGAAGTGAAAGTCCATGCGTCAGACGTAGCGTGAAAGCCCATGCGTCAGACGTAGCGTGAAAGGCCATGCGTCAGACGTAGTGTGAAAGGCCATGCGTCAGACGTAGTGTGAAAGGTCATGCGTCAGACGTAGCGTGAAAGGCCATGCGTCAGACGTAGTGTGAAAGGCCATGCGTCAGACGTAGTGTGAAAGGTCATGCGTCAGACGTAGCGTGAAAGGCCATGCGTCAGACGTAGCGTGAAAGTGCCATGCCTCAGCGTGAAAGCCCATGCGTCAGACGTAATGCTATCAGGCGCTCTCTTGAGGTCCAACTCCTGTGAGCACCGGCCAATGGCGCTCTCTGTGAGAACCTTTGCAACTGTTGGGTTATTGAGGGGTTCGCAACGGCCAGAACCTGAGAGAAAAGTATCAGAAAGGTTCTGAAGCTGCGCACAGCAGCGCTCTGAGGGTCCTGTATACCACATTTCCAGATTAAAATCGTGCGCGAGACCCTCAATCGTATATGTACGATATGCGCCATTCCGTGACATTTACTCCCTACGGATATGTATGTATTGCGCCATTTAAGGGTTAAAGGATTTGTGATTTCGTCTCGATATATAAAACACTGAGGAGGCTGTGACCGGGGTCAATACTGGCGGTGACAAATGTTGCTTCTTGGTGGACCAGGAGCTGCATGGTGACCTCTGACAAGTGAAAACTGCAGACGAAAACAGTGTATCATTTGCATCCCTGATATAGTACTGAGAACTCAAGGAAGACTGAATCTCTCTATTTTTGGTCAGGGCTATTCAAAGTTTACCACTGAAGTGGTGGTAACATATTTTTTATATATTCCTGCATGGGCCCCTAAGCCTCTGGCTGGCCCACTAAGTGTTACTTTCTGACAACACTGTCACCAGACAGCGATGGCAACACTAGCACGACTGTTTTTAACATGTTAAAACACCACATTTTCACTCAATCATTTAACCTCGTTAAATATTTCTAAATCTCACCTCCATTCAAACGAAGGTTTAATATCTTCGTTAAGGTGACAGAGACTGGCCCTCTGGTCATATACACATTATACACATAAAACTATGCTAATACCACACAGTGCATTATGTTAATGAACTCATAATGCAATGAGTAGTTCACGCTAATTGCTCTGAAAATCCATAAACCACATTCCTGAGCTAATTACTTTTGGAAACTATTGTTTCCAGTACCTTATGAACATTTGTATATCAGGCAATATATAAATGAAATTTGCATATTATTTACATATTTAATTACCTGTTTATGTTTATTTCTATGTCGGCTTTTGCTTGCGTCATCATGCTTTCAGATGATCGCTCTGTGCCCCGGGCCAGGTCAGCCCTCTGTGCCCCGGGCCAGGTCAGCCCTCTGTGGCCCGGGCCAGGTCAGGTCTCTGTGGCCCGGGCCAGGTCAGCCCTCTGTACCACAGGGCAGGTCAGCCCTCTGTACCACAGGGTAGGTCAGCCCTCTGTACCACAGGGCAGGTCAGCCCTCTGTACCACAGGGCAGGTCAGCCCTCTGTACCACAGGGCAGGTCAGCCCTCTGTACCACAGGGCAGGTCAGCCCTCTGTATATCAGGGACATATGAACAATCTGAATGCTGAAAATTGTCACGAATTTCAGTAATCAAATGGACTTCTCTCTGTGAATTCTGCCACACAGGAGAAACATAAAATCTCAAGGGCTAAATAATTCAATGGTAGTGAAACCATAAAGAAGTTTACAATAAAGCTGTACATAATGTGTAAAGTAAACAGGAAGGAAGAAAGCTATCAGCCACTACGACTTTATAGCACTTAGAAGGGGTCAGGATAAGGATTTGGGATGGGACGGAGGAAAGGAATGGAGACACCTCTAATGCCTTAGAGTAGGATATCTAAATCTTTAGCGTAAAGGGGAAAGAGGCTCTCCAGGTACAATGCAGGTAATGAAATGTTTGATGACTACTCAGGGCGAGGGAGTTGCTATGGGGGAATTGCTATCCTGTGGTATAACAATATGTAGTGAAAAGATTACGTTATGACTGCCATATGAGGCCGAATATATCTCGGAGCTTGACAATATTTGATCACAAGTTGGGGCTTGTTTCACCAGCATTAATGAGTATAGTATAGTATGGTATAGCATGATGTCTTACCTGAATTTTTTCAGTTTGGTAATTCATATCATGTTAATCATTTAATGGAAGAGGTGACATTTTAATGTTAATCTTATATGACAAAATCGCATTAGCTGATTTTCTTAAAACATAGGAACGAACTTTTCTTTTCATAGGAACTGAACGTTTATATGATCAAGCCATCGGCGATGAATTTCAATTTGACTTTATTTTTTTGTTATGGGGACTGGAGAGGAATGTCTCATTTTAACAATGTTCTCATCGATGAGGATTTAACCGAGCCAATTAGCAGTTAAATTATCCTCAGCGATAGTGACAGCTTGTCCGGGCACCTTCCTGTTATGACCGCCTTTAGTATGCCTCATTCTCAAGTTACTACAGCCGGGGACGACTCCTCCCCAGAGCGCACCCAAACTTCCAGAGAGCTTTTGTTGCTGACCTAAATAAGTTTAAGAGTTTTCTTAAAGGTGAACATGATAATATACAAATTCCCAATTGCCTGCACGAATGTTCGGTGAAATGAGCACGAGAACTGTCTCAGTGATAGTTTTATATCTGTTATGTCACTGCTAGCTGCGACTGGGGAATAGAGTAGCCTTAATAAAACAAATAAGAGGAGAGGTCTGCCTCGTTGGAACAATCACGATTGGGTATTCCAAAACAGTTGTATCAGTTTGGTAGATATTTACCCTGTCCTCTTGTAAATTACGTCCTCTTGTAAATTACGTCTAAATTTGGCCGTTTGTCCCTATTGCCGAAAATAGACGTAATTTGAAAATTAAATATAAATGAAACTATTTTTTTTTTCCAAAACAGCAAGTTAAGGATTCTCTGGTGGGTAAGGAGGAGCAAGAAGTTCTCCTAAGGTTTCAAAACGTCATGACAAACGTTAATTGAAGGTTTCCTCTCCCTTAACCTAACCGAGTAAGCCAGAGGACTCAAACAGAAAACGGGACAGCAAATGACTTTCGTGAGCCGATTTCATTTCAAATTACGTCAGTTTTTGGCCAAAGCGCGCATACGAGGGAAAAGTGACGTTATTTTAAGAGAAGGGGTTGCCCAGACATGGCTTGCTGCTCCAGATCATGCAGACCTCATGGCCACAATATCACCAAGTAAATACGAGGATTGATACAAAATTATATATAATGTGGTTCGATTCAGAGTTGCTGAAAATCGATCCAGAACAAAGTTTTATGAATTTTAGGGTGGCATGGTCATGAGAATGGCAATGACACCATGTGAGTGAGTTATGACACTGTGTGAGTGAGTTATGACACCATGTGAGTGAGTTATTGACACCATGTGAGTGAGTTATTGACACCATGTGAGTGAGTTATGACACTGTGTGAGTGAGTTATGACACCATGTGAGTGAGTTATGACATTGTGTGAGTGAGTTATGACACCATGTGAGTGAGTTATTGACACTGTGTGAGTGAGTTATTGACACCATGTGAGTGAGTTATGACACTGTGTGAGTGAGTTATGACACCATGTGAGTGAGTTATGACACTGTGTGAGTGGGTGATGACTCCAAGGCTCACCCTATGCAATACTGCCAATGTAATAGTAGTTCATCTTTTCACATTAGAAAACTACACCCCGAGATTGGTCGAATGTGGACCTATTCAAACCAGAGGGGATAAGGCTCTGCCATCTAGCAGGATCAGAAGGTCTAAGAAAAGGCCTGAGGGTCTATAGTGAGCCTCCACACGAGCCTCACGGGGAATAACAAGAGAACAAACTATTAAAGTAAATCCTTATTTCCGTATTTATTATTTAAAGGAAGGAAGGAAGGAAATAAGGACGTCCTTATTTCCCTGTGGGGAGCCGGTGGCTGAGCGGACAGAACACTGGACGCATGATCTTGCAGTCCCGGGTTCAATCCCAGGCGCCAGGCGAGAAACAATGGGCAGAGTTTCTTTAACCCTGATGGCCCTGTTACCTAGCAGTAAATAGGTACCTGAGAGTTAGTCAGCTGTCACGGGCTGCTTCCTGGGGGTGGAGGCCTGGTCGAGGACCGGGCCGCGGGGACACTAAAGCCTTGAAATCATCTCAAGATAAGATCCTGTCACTGAGTCCGGCTTGGGGAATATATCTACACATTTCAAATCCTACACATAACAGGAAATCCTACGCATAAAAACCCTAGCAGTAAGAAAACTTATGAAGAGAGATTATATTACATATATATATGTATATATATACATATATATATGTATATATATTACATATATATATATATTACATATATATATTACATATATTACGTATATATATTACATATATATATATATATATATATATATATATATATATATATATATATATATATATATATATATATATACATATATATATATATATATATATATATATATATATATATATATATATATATATATATATTGTGAGTAAAGCTTGTATTAAAGGCGAAGTGATATAATATGACATATGGACGTGAATGAAAGGGTATACAAATAAAGCTTTGAATAGTCAGCATAAAATAGAAATAAACACAATGGATACAAATTGGATAAGTTTAGATTAAGCAAAGACCTGGGTAAATACAGGTTTGGAAATGGGGTCAATGACTTGTGGAACCTTTAACCAGGGAACACGACAACCGGAGGATCGTTGGAGTCCTTCAAGCAAAGATTACACATATATATGAATGTAATAATGTATAAATAGGAGAAGTTTAGATAGGAACCTTCAGATACCTCTAAATAGGAGAACTCATCTATTCTTATGTTTTTAAGTTCTTATGTTATTACGTTCATGAAGGGAGACATCTCCCATCACGCAGGGTGCAGTCGCACCTCCACAGATCTCCAGTATCAGCTCTTGATACTGGTAATGGCTCAAAAGGGCCACCACTTACGGGCTATTCATGCCCGTGCCACCTTTTGGGTGGCTTCATCTTCATCAATCAATCAATATATTACGTTCTTTTGTTCTTATATTGAAACAAGAAAACGAAGTTTAGGAGCTGGCTCTCTAACCTACAAGCATTCGAAACACAATCATTCTCATCCACTACACCATGTGCAACAGAGTAGAACACCCCGAAAGCAATCACAACAAGCAAACGAGACAAAGAACAAATCAACAACACAGATACAAAAAAAAGAGAAACTGTAGAGAGAAAATATGAAGCGACAAAAAACGAAGCTTATCTTAATCAGTTTCTCAAGGCATTATTATCTTATTTATCAACTTAAAGACAGCCATCTTTCACTACATTATCCAGGGGGAGAGTAGAGCCAGTGGGCGGGAAAACTCGTAGCCTGCCACAAGTTATTAGAGCGATCACAGCCTCGTTTACCCGGTTAATGGCGGTGATTCAGTCACAGGCGCGACGCAAGAGGGAATTCCGGGTCTAAATAGATTTAATTTTGTTAATGGACGATGGGCTCAGTGACGCCCATTATTACCAGACTCAAGAGTCTGGTGCAGCAAGGGTAGATGTCCGTGGTTGTGGTGGACTGTGGTGCGTGTGTGGTTGGGTCATTGGTGTGTGGTTGGGTCATTAATGGTGCGTGTGTGGTTGGGTCATTAATGGTGTCGAGTGTTCTGCCCTAATGGGGTTGGGGATTTTGAGACTTAATACCTCCAAAAGAGAGCTCTGCTTGTTTCACCAGACTGTTACTTGCGTACAGGCGGACGTCCCCAACCACTCCCTGAAGAAACAATCAACCGACCTCGGCAGCCACACTTTCGCTACCGTCGGTCGACCAACAATGGATACTGGAGGGCTGGTAATTTACCTGAGAGATCATCCTGTACGCCTCATTATCTTGGAGAGGGGGTTCAGCATCACATATTTAGGGGTGCGGCTCCAACACTGGCCTCGTTGTCATGTGTATACACCCTACTCGAGCCGCCGTGACTCCCCACTCTCTCCTTGTTTGGAATGATCTCTTAAATCCCCCTTTCGTGAATTAGTATCTTCTGCCACTCTGTCCTCAGCCGTGACCCTCTCTCTCTCTCTCCTGCTTTCTGATAAACCTCGCTAGGACAAGAGCAAAAGCCAGCTAACATATATATTTAATATACAAAGAAAACATACATAATGACATAAAATAGAACATTATCATACAACACTCTAAACTGCTACAACCTGGTAGCATTCCAATATCATATCCTGGCTTCACCAACCGTTCATAGCAAGTGGCTGCTCAACTCTTGGCTTACCACTTACTACTCCCTAACTACATGGGGCTGAAATCCTGTCACAACAATACTGTATCCTCAGCCCTAAAAGTATATGAAACTCAGCTCGGGCTGAAACACCAGAAACATCAATATAATTATCCCCCCAACAAAAGAAGAAATCAATCTCTCACATTACACTGTGTCTTACATGCCAATAAACATTCAAACTCTCCCCTTATACAATCATGTGTGTCCACCATGAACCTCTGTTCTGTTCCTAGAGGTTCACTACCAATACATATCTCTAGGTCCTCCAAAATATCAGGAAAGGCTGATATTTATTGATATTGTCTGGGATGCTCCCGGACGCAGGTTCGAATCCTCATCACGGCCCTTGTGGATTTGTTCAGATAGGAGTCTAGTTCTTAGGCCCAGAGAGTTTAGAGTAATTTAGTTCTTAGAGAGTCTTAGAGTAACAGATTATCTATATTATAATATTAATAAAGCCAGCATTACTCTAACGTCACACTCTAGTTAACTACGTAATAAAGCCTCGTGTGAGGTATTTACAACTGAGCGGGAGAATATAATGACCTTATTAATATAACAGTTAACTGAGACACTCTTTATTGCCTATTAGTACTAATTATTCACCCAAGTAACACTTAATTAATTCTTAAATCATGAAAGCTCTCCCGTCTGCCACCCTGGCAGGAGCCTCACACACTGTGCTGGTGTTGAATGTGTTTCTGTAATGAGTTGAAGGAGCGAGTCTGCTGCAGATAACATTATAATGGCTGAGAGTCGGAGCTCTTACTCTGAGAGTCAGAGCTCTTACTCTGAGAGTCAGAGCTCTCAGTGGCTCCAAGATCTTAGTCCCTCGTTATCTGAGAGAGTCGTAAACACCTCGGCCCCCCTTTATCCTCTGACGTCCAGTTCCCGTTTATAATCATGTTGACAGCCAATTTGACGTACTGCAAATTCGGCGTTAGCCATCTCCTCGGGTATTTTTTACGCAGTGATCATGCATATATGCAACAAAATATTGTCAAAATAAGCTTTAATGATCATGCTATGGCTTGTATTTTATTTATGGAATTTTTCTCTCACTAAAAATTATTTATTAGCTGGCTATTTTAACTGTTTATTTCTCTATGTCCGAATAATTATGTGATAAATGTATGTTGAATTGTGTGTTGATTTATTTAGCCCCGGAGGATGAGTTTATTGGGCAGGGTCACTCATCCTGTGAGTGAACACACCACCATAGTGACGGTATTGGGCAGCGTTACTCATCTTGTGAGTGAACACGTCGCCATAGAAACGGTATTGGCCAGCGTCACTCACCCTATGAGTGAACACGTCGCCATAGTGAAAGTATTGGGCAGCGTCACTCATCCTATGAGTGAACAAGTCGCCATAGTGAGTGAGAACGCAAGTATTACAATGACAAAAGATCATGTAAATTTTAAATCAAAATCAAATGAGTTATACCAAAAAAAAAATCAATTCGTATATAACTGAGCTGTGAACACGAGGAAAATATACATGTAAATTTTCGTACACGTGTGTGTACGAAACGGACCCAAAACACACTTACCCAAATATTACGAAGCTCGTAACTGGCAATTACCTTACTGCAATTACTAGTTTGACCGGTGGCACCCTCGTTAAGCCTTCGTGCTCGCCTGATCTCCATTACAGTCAAGTTCCGTAACGAGCACTTAAACTGACCTCGTTACTACAGCTCGAAAACATATTAGATATGACGATTGCTACAGCGACATAACTTGCTATGACGGAGAGAGAGAGAGAGAGAGAGAGAGAGAGAGAGAGAGAGAGAGAGAGAGAGAGAGAGAGAGAGAGAGAGAGAGAGAGAGAGAGAGAGAGAGAGAGAGAGAGAGAGAGAGAGAGAGAGAACAATAACAAAACTAGCCACAGAAATAAAGGAACAAGACAGAGAGAGAGAGAGAGAGAGAGAGAGAGAGAGAGAGAGAGAGAGAGAGAGAGAGAGAGAGAGAGAGAGAGAGAGAGAGAGAGAGAGAGAGAGAGAGAGAGAGAGAGAGAGAGAGAGAGAGAGAGAGAGAGAGAGAGGAAAATAAGCTTCACAGAACAAAATAGCGAGTTAAAAAATAAAAAAAATAAATAGTGGTACAAAAAAACAGAGAAAAATAAAAAAGAATAAAGAAAAATCAGTGAGTTAAAAAAAATATGACAGAGAAAATGAATGTGAAAAAGAAAACAGAGATAAAAGATTACCGAGAAGCAAAAATAATTAAAGATGAAAGAATGCATTGTGTTGGAAAATATAGGATGCTCCCGGACGCAGGTTCGAATCCTCATCACGGCCCTTGTGGATTGCTCAGTGAGATGAAAAAGATGTTTCTGTGAGGGAGGCTGGGATCGTCATCTTCATATGCTGGAGAGGACAGCATCAAGTAAGCATCATGTCAGCATCTGCTGGAGTAGGTGATAACAGCTTTAGGTGATAACAGAGTTAACAGCCTCAATTGATAACCTTCTCACAATTACCCACCGTATCTCTCCATAGACATTGTTTACAAGTGGACTTTGATGCTGGTCCAAGTGAGGCAAATGTCTACCTTGTAGGTACACATCAGACCTGGGTGTCTCACGCTTACCTACAAGGTCTGATAAAGATACAGGGAAACAAAAGATCAACCTTGATACAAAGGGAATAATTAACAAGGCGCTGAAAAGATACTATTAAAATTACTTTCCAGTAGATAAAAGGTGTAATGCATCAGGGGCGGGAACAATAGGGAGTCTCGGGTAATCCGAAGGGTGAATGAAAATGGAGAAAAAGGTAGTTAGAGGGAAAACAAGGGGAATAGGGGACAACCAATGGGGAGCAGCGAAGCACAATGTGAATGACGGGGCGACGTCTGAACCCCATTAGGAAGGGTTTTTTTTCCACACTGAACTCTCCGTCGTGAGGTCCAGAAACCCTTCAATGGTATTATCAGCGTTCTTGTGGGTCTCACTCCCTTGTGATGGTGGGTGGCCATCACTCTGATTCCCGCCTGCTCCATCACTCTCCTCCTTCACTCACTCCCCTGCCCCATCACTTGCCACGGCCCCATCACTCTCCGCCAAAGGTGTCTCAGCTGACGACGTCAACACCACCCAGCTGAGGCTTCACACCAGCAGACTGCAGTCATGTTTGTCTTACATTTCCAGGTGTATGTGCTGCATATGTGACTCGTCCGAGAGGCAGGCTTGGACACACCTGAAAACTAAATAACCTATTTGGGGTCGTCTACCATCAATACAACCTTAATACAATGATTTGCAAGAACCTATTTATTCTATAATATGCTTCACAGTGGGTTAGATACAACAGGATTTAGATACAACAGATTTTGTCACCAGTTCCTCTAACAACAGCTCCCAGTTGGATAATTAGCTCCCCTCGTCCCGTCCCAAATCCTAATCCTGACCCTTTCCAAGTGCTCTATAGTCGTAATGGCTTGGCGCTTTCCCCTCATAATTCCCTAACCCCTCCCTCTCTCTCTCTGACGTCATCAGTAAACAAAGGTGACGCAGCATTATCAGAGAAAGGCTTGAAGCCTCAGAGGAAGGCATGAAGTATGGCTCAGTGAACTAATGCGTATAGAAAGTAGCCAACTGAGAGAAAGTGTCCACCTTGCGGTGATTCCCAGGATCAACGTCTCCGCGTTCCAAGAGAAAGTGACCTGACAGAAGAAAGTGATCAACTGCGAGACTACGAACACCCTGGAGAAAGTAACTGCGGGACCGAGCTCTATGCTCGTGAGCTAGTTCAGGTTTAGATATAATAACCTTGCCTCGGAAACGCAACTGAAAACAGAGGAATTCTTTGGGTTGAATTAAACATTCTTTCGCTCCCTCGTACCCTCAAAGCATTCCTTGACTCTGTATTCCTGCTCTAAAGCGACGCAAATTAAAAATACACAACTTTACAGCGGTTCAGAAAGAATGTCCAGGAGAAATTTACACCTGTAGTTAGTGTTATATATTTGGACATTTCAGAGGTGCCAAATGCTAACTTTTGTGAAGTCAGCCATGTTTCAACAGGAACAGACATTCCCCCTTAATGTTACATAGTATTAATTTTAATAAACATGTAAAAAACTAAGTTCCGTAATTAGGTAAAGGGTCTTGTAAGCCTACACAAGCTTCAAAGACCTACAGAAAGACTAGAGTATAATAATAAGAAAGATTTCGAAATTATTTTTTTTCAGCTGGGAGAATATGTCTTCTGTTCTTGTTAAGCAATGAAATATATATAAATATATAAGGCTCAATTTTTTTTTCAATCACCTGGGGTATTATGAGACTCGAACCACCTACCTCACGAGTAAGAGATAGAAGCTCTATCCACTTTGCTATGAGTAATATTAATAAGGAAAGATTCCCGAAACAACTAACCGCTACCCAACTGGGATTTTAGACTTTCCCCCCAATTGGTACAACAGCTCAGAGATATTAGTGACCCACGTCCGTGTCATGGACCGCGTATTGATCCGAGTAATTTAACAATTGGGTTATTCTGATGCACTTAAAACAGTTTAAATAAACCCGAAGTTACTGAATGAAACTTGTTTTAGTTCAATCATATTAACCCTTCCCTTCCATCCCCCTCCCATCCCCCTTCCTTCTCTCCCATCATCCCTCTCTTTCCCACCTTCCCTCCCTCCAATATTGCCCTTTCTGTTAAGTTTCCAAACATCAATTTGTCCTCGATATAATTATGTTTATGACATGATGTTAATATTTTCAGCTTTCCTCGTGTGAATAATTTGCACTGAGCTGTTATTCTGTGATTGTGAGTTGATTGTGAAGAGTGTTGAGTAGCAATATTGATTTTATTTTGTATGTTGTGTTTACAGGGTCTTTTATTGTGGTTTTATTTACTGTATTTGACTCTACAATGACTGCATGCGAATAATTAGAAATGTGTCAATGATATTGAGTAAACCAATGTGAACCTAATTTAATTCTCAGGGTGTTGAGGAGCTTGTGAAGGGTAGTGCTGCGAGGGGGGGAAGAGAGAGAGAGAGAGAGAGAGAGAGAGAGAGAGAGAGAGAGAGAGAGAGAGAGAGAGAGAGAGAGAGAGAGAGAGAGAGAGAGAGAGAGAGAGAGAGAGAGAGAGAGAGAGAGAGAGAGAGAGAGAGAGAGAGAGAGAGAGAGAGAGAGAGAGAGAGAGAGAGAGAGAGAGAGAGAGAGAGAGAGAGAGAGAGAGAGAGAGAGAGAGAGAGAGAGAGAGAGAGAGAGAGAGAGAGAGAGAGAGAGAGAGAGAGAGAGAGAGAGAGAGAGAGAGAGAGAGAGAGAGAGAGAGAGAGAGAGAGAGAGAGAGAGAGAGAGAGAGAGAGAGAGAGAGAGAGAGAGAGAGAGAAGGGGAGATCTGGGAGCCTCTGAGGACATCATCAGGACTTGATACTTCCTCCACATGGAAGATTTTGAAGGATGTTGATCTTCCAAGATGTCAATCATGACGTCTGACGTCCAGTAAGTCAGCAAAGGTCTTCCAGTATGCAAGATACGGTGTTCCAGGTTGTGAGACAAGATCTTTCAGGCTGCAGATCACGTCCCACAGTCTGACAGCCTGCTTATCGTACATCACGATCTTCCAGCATGCAGATTCTGGTCAGCCAGCATGCAAGCTATCAACATCTGACATCCAGCTATCATGTTTAATGTCATTGCTATCATGTTTAGAATTAAAACATTTAGCCAAACTGAATGATCAAGACGCAAGATATGATCACATTCATATTAGTAAGAGTTAAAGGAAGAAATCTCCACTTTCTTAAAATAATTGAGATAGAATTTTACCCTATATCTCATATACATTGAAAACTTGGTAATTAACAGTCAAATGTTCATTGCTACTCTAAGCACAGATATAATGTTATGAAATCAATAATTTTATTAAATTTGATCTTAAAGATCTGTGTATATTTAGTCCAAAATTTATGAATGGGGGTTTAAAATTGTTTATTCTAATGATTTCATGTTTTGTTGAATGTTAGTTTCATTGATGATTTGCAGTGACAAAACATGAATTGCTACACACTAGCAGTAGTGAAACTCATCAAATGTTCTTAGAGTTCTTTTAGTCAATTGAAATACAGCGTTTAGATAAGAGAATATTTACGATTTACTTTTTATTTAGGAAAAGGTGAGGATAGCCCTCAGAGCAATTGCTCTCCGAGAGAGAGCCCTCTGAATGATTGCCTTTCGAGTGATAGCTCTTCAAGTGATAGCTCTTCAAGTGATAGCTCTTCAAGTGATAGCTCTTCAAGTGATAGCTCTTCAAGTGATAGCTCTTCAAATGATAGCTCTTCAAGTGATAGCTCTTCAAGTGATAGCTCTTCATGTGATAGCTCTTCAAGTGATAGCTCTTCAAGTGATAGCTCTTCAAGTGATAGCTCTTCAAGTGATAGCTCTTCAAGTGATAGCCGTCCAAGGAAATAGCACTCCAAGCCTTTCGAGTGATAGTTCTTACCCTCTCAATGACAGCACCCACGAGAGATTGGTCAGTTATTTAAACAGTACCAAGTAAAGTTTGTCTTGTTGCTATATTAGATAAGCTTAAAAATATTATGAATTTAGAAATAAAAATATTCTGCTAGAAATTCAAAAGATTTAACTTTTGTCTGAAAATCCTCGTAAGAGATTTTAGAGTAGGAATATAATACAATCTGTAATATCACAATCAAAAGCTTTTAATTCTATGATATGAATAGTTCTAATGAATAGTTCTAATAGTAATATGAATAGTTCTAATGACTTGATATTACTGGAATACTTTTAATATGAATAGTTCTAATGACTTGATATTACTGAAATAGTTTCCGGATACAGTTTAAAATGATCCTGTTTATATAATTAAAAGTCAATTAGACTACAGGAAGCCACTGTACCTCATTACCAGGTGATCACATTACAGCGGACCAGGAACCTTTTATCGTCGCTGTACTTTTATAATGCATGTGTCAGCAGTTCAGTAGCTTTAACTTTCATTAGTTGTGTATATTATACAGTGTCTGCACCATTACAAATGGTAATGAGAATGTGTTAAATTATGCACGAAAGTGTTCAGGCTTTGAGAGAGAGAGAGAGAGAGAGACAGAGAGACAGAGAGACAGAGAGAGAGAGAGAGAGAGAGGAGAGAGAGAGAGAGAGAGAGAGAGAGAGAGAGAGAGAGAGAGAGAGAGAGAGAGAGAGAGAGAGAGAGAGAGAGAGAGAGAGAGAGAGAGAGAGAGAGAGAGAGACAGAGAGACAGAGAGAGAGACGAGAGAGAGAGAGAGAGAGACGAGAGAGAGAGAGAGAGAGAGAGAGAGAGAGAGAGAGAGAGAGACAGACAGACAGACAGATAGAGAGAGACAGAGAGACAGAGAGAGAGACAGAGAGAGAGAGAGACAGAGAGAGAGAGAGACAGAGAGAGAGAGAGAGAGAGAGAGAGAGAGAGAGAGAGAGAGAGAGAGAGAGAGAGAGAGAGAGAGAGAGAGAGAGAGAGAGAGAGAGAGAGAGAGAGAGAGAGAGAGAGAGAGAGAGAGAGAGAGAGAGACAGAGACAGAGAGAGACAGACAGAGAAAGAGAGACAGAGAGAGAGAGAGACAGAGAGAGACAGAGAGAGAGACAGAGAGACAGAGAGAGAAAGACAGAGAGAGATAGAGACACAGACAGAAAGACAGTGACAGAGACAGGGAGAGACAGACAGAGACAGTCAGACAGATAGACAAGCAAGAAGAGAGGTGTTTTACGTTCTCCATATATATATTTCTTGATCTCGTAGATTGTATTTTGATTCACGAAGGTCATTTTTTATGATTCTCAAGGAATGTTATGGTCCCCACAGGTGTTTTTTTATGAGCCTCACAGAGGATTAAAATTTCACAGAAGGAATTTTATGATCGCGAAGTTTTTTGATATGCGGAGTTTACTTTCTAGTTTCCAAAAAAATGTTCCATGATCCATAAAAACTTCTTATGCAGGTTCTCTGCAGGTTTTTAATGAACCCTTTCCAATATGGCTCTCAGATATGACCACCTGTTGTTTTAATGGTTCTTCAAGAGGTTTTAAAGTCTCCGGAGGTAGGTCTTATCTTCCCTGGATTCGTTTTATGATGTATGGAGATGTTTTTTTCGGTCTCTTGAGATTAAATAATCCAGCTTCCCTTATATCTGTTACGTTTCCTGCCAGAAAAGTTAGAAAATCTTGGTTAGAGGATTTGCAGGTTATGTATATGACTGGATTTCTGTCGTACCATTCTTTGTATTCTCAATATCATTCCACGTATTCTTCGTACTATCATTCTTTGTATTAAGTAATGGTAATATATTCTCACAGACATAATAACTTAGGATAAAATCCCACATTTCTGTATCTGTGAAATTTATGTAAGGAATTTACACCAAGATTTTCGCACTCTCCTGAGTGATTGTCAAGGTCTGATTGTCTGGTTAGGACAAGATTTACAAGTCAACGTCTAATCAGACGTTTGATTAGACATTGAGATGTAAGTTTCGTCTTAACCTCTCACTCAGATCTTGCTAAAGCACTCAGGAGAGAGTGAAAGTCTTGGTGTAAATTTCTTTACATAAATTTCACAAATATACATTAAGTGTGGGTTTTTTATTATCCTATCCCTTATATTCTCCATATCCTTCCCATTTTTCCCTTCACCTCTCATTTCTTCCCTTTCCATATTTCATGCATTCATCTCTTCACTTCATTTATAGTCAACTTTTGTTTTACTTTTATTTTTTGGCTGATCACTCTTACTTTCCCTTCCCTTCCTTTCCAATTACGTCTCTCTCTCTCTTCCTTCTGTCCTATTTTCACCATCTATCTTCCCTCCTCTCCCTTCTCCTCTTCCCTGTACGTAGAAAACGTGCTGAAAACAACACACTTGGACTTGTGATTCCGATTGACGATCAATTGAGCAACTCTCAACTACAAAATTGAAGAAGAATAGGAATGGTAAATTGACGCAATTTGTTTTATTAACATCTTTATTGACAAAATTAATTACAATTTTGCCTAATCTGAGGATTTTGATAGTCTTATTAAATTGAGGTTAATGCTAGTATTCACTGTCACGCAGGACAGAGGGTCATACATAAGACAATAGGCCTAAACTGTAGGCTGAAGCACATATATATCACGGTTACAATCAATGTTTAATGTGTGGATATGTGAAAACATCTTTCTATTGCGATTTGTGTGTTTGTCAGTTAAACAATATTTCTACAGAGAAATTGTCGATGTTTCATCTCCGTGAGTGTGTGTGTTTTCCTGCTTGTTTTACGGCCTGTTTGTTCGTCTATCTGATATTTCAGCTTTATTTTGATCGGAGTTTGCGGGTCGTTTGTTTCTTTCTATTGTTTTCTGTCTGAATCTGTCTCAGGTCTGCCTGTCTGTACGTGGTTACTGTCTGCCTGTCTGTACGCGGTTACTATCTGCCTGTCTCTCTACGTGGCTATAGTATCTGCTTGTCTCTTTACGTGGCTATAGTATCTGCTTGTCTCTCTACGTGGCTATAGTATCTGCCTGTCTCTCTACGTGGCTATAGTATCTGCCTGTCTCTCTACGTGGCTATAGTATCTGCCTGTCTCTCTACGTGGCTATAGTATCTGCCTGTCTCTCTACGTGGCTATAGTATCTGCCTGTCTCTCTACGTGGCTATAGTATCTGCCTGTCTCTCTACGTGGCTATAGTATCTGCCTGTCTCTCTACGTGGCTATAGTATCTGCCTGTCTCTCTACGTGGCTATAGTATCTGCCTGTCTCTCTACGTGGCTATAGTATCTGCCTGTCTCTGCTCGTGTCTGTCTAAATGTGTCAATTTGCCCGTCTCTCGTGAATCTTTTTGGTGGTACTTTTTCCCCTTTAACTTCCTTATTAATCAGTTAGGACAAGGGGATGCAGCTCCCATTGTAGCCATTCATATATTCATTCATGAATGTCTCTGTGTTAATGAATGTTTTCCATCAATTAGAGATGCAGCATCTTTGGGGGGGGGGGGTTCTAAGGTCCTCTCGGGGTATTAAAGACCCCTCTAACTTTCTGACCAGCCAGAAAGCATTTTTTACTCGTTAAGAAAGAGTAGTTGTAAAGTAAGCTCTGAGTATGTACCGAGATGGTTCACTAACTGCGTATATACTGCTGTGATTCTGGAGGTCGTTATTACACCATTTCGTTAAGGGAGCCGGTCGGCCGAGCGGACAGCACGCTGGACTCGTGATCCTGTGGTCCCGGGTTCGTTCCCGGGCGCCGGAGAGAAACAATGGGCAGAGTTTCTTTCATCCTATGCCCCCTGTTACCTAGCAGTAAAATAGGTACATGGGTGTTAGTCAGCTGTCACGGGCTGCTTCCTGGGGGTGGAGGCGTGGTCGAGGACCGGGCCGCTGGGACACTAAAGCCCAGAAATCATCTCACGATAACCTCAAGATAACCTCAAGATAACCTCAAGATAACCTCAAGATAGGGGTCGTACTCATCAATAAACAGCATGCAAGTTGACCAGATTACACACTAGAAGGTGAAGGGACGACGACGTTTCGGTCCGTCCTGGACCATTCTCAAGTCGATTTTGAGACCTTGAATCGACTTGAGAATGGTCCAGGACGGACTGAAACGCCGTCGTCCCTTCACCTTCTAGTGTGTGTGGTCTGGTCAACATACTTTAGCCACGTTATTGTGACTCATCGCCAGCAACAGCATGCAAGTTCATCTCTAATGGATAGAGAAGCTTAGGCTATTTCTTACTTACCATCATGTAGAACTTTCCAAAAAATATATATATTTTTTTTTAGGTTGGGATGACGAGAAATTCAGTTTTGTGAGACTTATTCTTTTGAGTTCCTCGTCAAGCTGCTTCCATCATGAGTAAGGTTGATGTAGGAATGGAATGGCATTGTCAGGGGAAAGCACAAAGCCATTACGACTATATAGCACTTGGAAGGAGTCAGGATAAGGATTTGGGATGGGACAGGTGGGAAAAGAGAAGGAATGGTGCCCAACCACTTGGACGGTCGGGGATTGAACGTCGACCTGCATGAAGTCGACCTCTTCAAACTGAAAAATACTTATCAGTTTTCTGGTAAACATTAAGGTAGGAATTACCTCCTCGCTCATGTATATGTCATAGAGTATACATATTCTCCTTTGTTTATTACATTCCAATGTACCAGATAGGGCAGCAACGTATACATATTCCGAGCAGGACAGAAACTATTGGGCACATTTTTTATCACCTAATGCCTCTGTCCACCTAGCAGTAAATAGGTCCCCAGTAGTTAAGTCAGCTTGTTGTGGGGCTGCATCATGGGAGAGGTCGACCTTAGGGGGGGGGGAGAGGGGAACCTCGCTATAAGCCTAGCACATAATGTATATATAAACTGGCTACCTGTCCCCAGACACAATGAATTATTAATATTCATTATAAAATCACAATTACCACGTGGACTTGTGCTGACGCCCAGGTGAAGGGGAACCAGTAGCAGCATGAAGGTAGAGAGTGAGGGAGGCAGGTAGAGAGAGTGAGAGAGACAGGTAGAGAGAGTGAGGGAGACAGATAGAGAGAGTGAGGGAGACAGGTAGAGAGACAGCATGTCCCTGAGCACCTCTTGAGAGGGAAGAGAGAGTGGCATACCTGCAGTTCAGTGCTACACACACATCATTCACCTCGAGAACACACAGGTGACAATCGCCGTCAGAACATTTATTGTTTCCTATCAACCCGTCACCAATGACGACACACTTCGACATGGCCGTCAGGCGCTCGCGTCGACGGCAACATTTTGGTAGTGGACGGGAGCCAGGGGCGTCACTGGCCAGGGGCGTCACTGGCCAGGGGTTAACAGCAGGAGAGTAATCACAGCGTCCATGGACACCAGCAGTAAACGCGAGTCACAGCCCTTCACCTCACCCATTCTGCGAACGTTGGGTCATTTCTCCGCTCGTTACTGCCAGCCATACCTTATCAAATCCTACTAAACCAGTCAGGTTGACCATGATCCGGAGAGCCAGCATTTGTAACTATCCACCTCGACCAGGAAAGCCAGCAGTTGCCCCTATCCACCTCGACCCGTAGAGCAGCACTTGCCACTATCCTCCTCGACCCATAGAACCAGCACTTGCAACTATCCACCTCGACCCGTAGAGCAGCACTTGCCACTATCCTCCTCGACCCATAGAACCAGCACTTGCAACTATCCACCTCGACCCATAGAACCAGCACGTGCAACTATCCACCTCGACCCATAGAACCAGTACATGCAACTATCCACCTCGACCCATAGAACCAGTACTTGCAACTATCCACCTCGACCCATAGAACCAGCACTTGCAACTATCCACCTCGACCCATAGAACCAGCACTTGCAACTATCCACCTCGACCCATAGAACCAGTACATGCCACTATCCACTACGCCAGTACCAGGGCCACAGTATCTATGGCTGCCAGTACCCACGTAAACATTGTAATGTTCGTACTGGTCTCCACCGCTGGGATATAATGCTAGTGAGCAGAGTAAGTTGACATGACCTGTGTTCACAACGCCATAACCCGTATGATAATGGCAGCACTAAACATAAACCATCCAATTAGCCTTACGATATGACTCTTCTCGCGCATATAATGCCAATTATGTGCGTGGGATTATTAGATTACCTGTCCCTAAAATATACCGCAGCTCTGTAAATATGTTCATAAACCGTATCAATAAACACTACGACAGCTTCACAAAAAAGCAACGTGGCAAGAGCGCGTATTCCCTGGGAATTGGGTCGTTAACTGGAGGCTTGTTACACACAACCAACCACGGTGCGCCGAAGAGTTTTATCGGGTCACTCGTCCACTCACCGCCCGTTAAGCGCCGGTTGTGGCGGTATTGACGTTGGAGTCAGCTTCTGTTTCTTTTTAGAAGTGATTCTGTTTTGTGAGCCGCGTTAATCCCGTTTTATCCCGGGGTATGACAGGGAAGCTCCATGTTCCGGTTATATTTGGGCCTCATTTTTGTTTTGAGTTGTACTCGAAAGATATCTTTTGTTTCATACGGCCCGCACTCTCTGTTCCTGATGGGTTTCTCCCTTCCCTTTACGCCGGCTTCCTTTCTCCTTTTTCTTTTCCATGCCCCACTTTCGCGTTTTCCTATTGGGGCCCTTCATTTTTTCTTCCATTTCGACCCGTTCATTTTTCCTTTCAACGGTCTCCTACTTCCTTGCGGACTCCTTCTGTTCATTTCTCCTGGCTTCCTTATTCCTTCATTATCGTTCTCCCTCTCATTACTTCTTCACAGTCCTCCTTCTCATTACTTCTTCACAGTCCTCCTTCTCATTACTTCTTCACAGCCCCAATTGTATCCTTCATCACAGCCCCCCTCCTCTTTATTTCCTTCTCCAAAACCCCAATTCCTTTCCCTCCTCACACCCCCTTCCCTTTCCTTCCTCACAGTTTCCTCCCATTGCTCGCTCCATCTTCTTTCCCATGACTTTTTTTTTCCCAAAGCCTCCGGGCCGCAGCTGTTGAGAATATTCAGCGCCGTTCCAGATTCTCAGTTAAGAGGTTCACGAAGACATATCCGTTTAGAGAAATTTGTTGTGAAATGCTATATGTTGTTCATTATCCATGATTTAGAGATGGGTTTGAGTTGTAATTCTTGTTTCAGTGGTCGTCTGGCACAGGGTTATGGGATGGGTAATAGTTAGGTTTATGCTCCATGTCACAGAGTGGAAGTGGGTCTTCAATTAGTTCTAATTGCTGCGTTCGATTGTTAAGCGGATCAGGATCCTTTGTACCTTCCATTTTGGCTGGAAAGATAGGATGGTTGCTTTAATTTTCAAATATCTACATTTAATCTCTTAGTTGCGAGTTTTGCAGCTTCGTCTGCAATGTCATTTCCTATTATTCCCACATGACTTGGCACCCCAGTTGATAAGTACGTATTGGTAGTTGATGATCAAAGGTCTTCTTACTTGTAAGATATTTTTATCTATATTGGTGTCTTGAGGTCTGTATTAGGGACTGATGTTGTGAAGATGATGGGTAAGGGTAGTGGTGTGTAAGGTCTCCCTGTTGGGCTCTTTATTGTCCCCAGGTCCTACGGGTCTAGGGATCCCACACACACCTGTACTCACCTAGTTGTGCTTGCGGGGGTTGAGCTTCGGCTCTTTGGTCCCCGCCTTTCAACCGACAATGTACTGGTGTACAGATTCCTGAGCTTCTCGAGCTCTATCATATCTACATTTGAAACTGTGTATGGAGTCAGCCTCCACCACATCACTGCCTTATGCATTCCATTTACACCTGTGAGGTGTTGTCGGTGTTGAGTTCTCACGCCAAAAGCGCGCTGTTTGGACTATAGGATACATTGGATAAAACGGTTTAAGGACAGTCAGGAATTTTTTGTCAAAAAATTAATGTGTTACTCAGGTTAATATTTTCTCTCTCGTCTACTTCCCCTACATCTTCAGCCTTCCTCTTTCTACTTACCTACCTACCTTTCTACTTCGTTTACCTACTAACCAATCTCTGTCTTACCCTCTCTTCAGAGGTCTTCTTCCCTTCCTCTCAGACTACAAATTTCTCTCCCTTTTCCTTTTCTGTTCCTCTCCTCGCCCCATTCTCTCTCTCCCCTTGTTGCTTCACTTCCTTGTTACAAGTAAACCTCTCCGCCTTCCTTGTGTCCATGCATCTCTTTCGCGCCAAAAACTGTATCAACAAACACGCTGTTTTTGTTGTTTGTTTTTTGTTATGTGGAGATGTGTATACACCCCCTCGGAGTTCCTGCAGCAGGAAAACATTTTTCAGTCGGTGGACAAGACTCAATCCGTCTTGAAATACATGTATTGTAATCTTACATAGTACCTCGAAGAGGGGAAAATATATACATTTTTCGGGCTGCCGAACTATTCGTCTGGGGAGGTCGTGTGTTTCAGTATTTTGTTTGATTTTGAGTATTCACAAAATATATATCAGATATGGCGGAGAAAATCTGTTGGTAGTCAATACAGCAGACAACCGACTGTTTCAAAGGCGGGGTCCAAGAGCTAACGAATAGATTCTATAGGTACCAATAGGTAAACACACACACAAATGAGCACTAAAACGAAGCAGATTATAGGGGGGGGGATAAACTGACGGTGGAGGCCGGTGGCTGAGCGGACAGAACACTGGACGCGTAATCCTGTGGTCCCGGGTTCGATCCCGGGCGCTGGCGAGAAACAATGGGCAGAGTTTCTTCCACGCTGATGCCCCTGTTACCTAGGAGTAAATAAGTACCTGGGAGTTAGTCAGCTGTCACGGGCTGCTTCCTGGGGGTGGAGGCCTGGTCGAGGACCGGGCCGCGGGGACACTAAAGCCCCGAAATCATCTCAAGATAACCCAGTTTGTAGGGAAAATGTTCTGTTATGAGTTCTGGCGAGAGGTAACATTGCGATAGAACAAACAAGACTTTGAAAACATTATAAAGAAACAAAATAATAATGTTATTAGTTGCATTGACAGTGAATCTTGTGGTGGGGAGGAGCCTGTGTCTGTAGTGAAGGAAGACCTACGAAGCACTTCCTTCACCTTACGAGGAAGTCTTACTTCCTCGTAATCACTAATAGGTAAATGAGTGCTGGAAAACACACTCACAATGGCACTCGCACTCAAATTGTCACGTAGTACTCCTCCACCTCCAAATTCTCAAAATCTCTATTACCATTTTTTTTTTACTATTAAAAAAACGGAAAACCTAAATAAAATAAACAGACTGACTATAGATGCTGAAGAACTCGAAGACATTCTACGCAAAAAAACGATAATAATTTGACGATAATAACTTTGCAGGGAAAAAAAATAATGGCTCCCAACTCTGGCTAATTCAGTACACTCAAGTCACAAATTTGCTGGAGTCTCAGAGTGGCTATGAACAATAGGTAGCGCTGGCGGGTGTGTTCACTCCGTACACCACTAATTACCCTCACACACAGAGCCGTACCTCGTGCCTGGGGCTCTTAAAGTGACTCACTTGGAAGAGCCTTCGAAGATGTGTGGGGTGACCCCCAGCACCGAGAGGAAACTGACCTAACAGTAATTGTCTGAAAAATAGTTTAAAACTTTGGATAGATGATTGACACCCTTGCTATTCCATCTCCTCTTTCATTCTGCTTGAGATATATTATTATATTATATTATATATAATATAATATATATATTATATATATATATATATATATATATATATATATATATATATATATATATATATATATAAAGAGGTATTGGTACGGCACGAAAAGCCTGTTAGAGAATGAATTTTCTATAACAATAATTCTGAGAATTTATATTCTAATAAAGTAATAAATAAATAGACGACTATAGATAAGAAATAATTATTATCATCATTCCATGCTATCACTTACATACAATATTTGTAAAGAACAAATATGTATAAATAAATCTTATAAACTACAAATTAAATATAAATTTCAGACTCAAAATAATTAAATATAAATTGGATTCAAAAAACACTCTTTCAGCTTTCAGCAAGGCTTTCAGAATTCTATTGTTTCCAAAATAAACATTATATTCAAATTAATCATTATACTCAAATTATCCCTTATATTCAAATGAATAATTACGCTACACGAAAGCACTTATTTTACCGAGGATATAAATTCTGGGAACGAAACTTTTTTCGAGTGACATAATTCACTTCTCTCGCTAGATAATTACACCCAGCAAATTCGCTAGTCCTCCCAAACTCAGAACAACACTTCAAAACATATTTAAAGCTGCATATCAACATTAGCTGCAACGTGACTTAAATTACACTGCGTTGGAATATAATGCTTTTGATTGAATAATTTTGGAGGGAAGCAGATGGGAGAATGTGTGTGTGTGTGTGTGTGTGATACAAACGGGTGTATTTGTGTGTGTGGACTCATCTAGTTGTGTTTGCTGGAGCTTTGGCTCTTTGGTCCCGACTCTCAACCGTCAATCAACTGGTGTACAGGTTCCTGAGCCTATTGGGCTCTATCATATCTACTCTTGAAACTGTGTTTGGAGTCACCTGTCCTCACACACGTGCACACGAACGCACGTACACACACACAGATTCCAACAGATGGAATGCATTAAGCAGTGATGTGGTGGAGGCTGACTCCATACACAGTTTCAGGTGTAGATATGACAGAGCCCAGTAGGCTCAGGAATCTGTACACCAGTTGATTGACAGTTGAGAGGCGGGACCAAAGAGCCAAAGCTCAACCCCGCTGCAAGCACAACTAGGTGAGTAAACACACACACACACACACACACACGCACACGCACGCGCACACACACACACGCACGCACTTGCCCTCCCACGGCCTAATAGTCTTATTTAAACTCAAGTTACCTGCATAATTTTCCATATTGATGAAGAGACCTCTTTGTCTCGAGGGGAAAATACTCACGTGGTTTTAGTAAATTGCAAAACATTACTAAACATGGAACCAGACGCTTTATTTGAACTTGAGAGCCGAGTCTTGAAGGTTCCCCCGCTACATATGCTTATGTGAACACAGGGGAATTAAGATACGCAAATGTTCTCTGTTTGGGGAACGTCAGTCAGTAGCACTATGAGAAAGAGTGATTTTGCTGTTTTTCCTGTTTTGTCTTTCCGTTTTCTTTGTCAATCTGTCATTCTAGTAGCCATTGATTTTCTGTTTTAAGTAGATGAAGCTTTTACCAGAATCACCTCAATCTGGGTAACTTTTTAATAGTGTCTCAATCTTTAGTTTTCTTGGGTTACAACATAGCAAAGGTTTGAAACCAGTTCATAACAAAGTCTAGTATTGCATATCTCTTATGTTACCAAAATGACATATCTTGGTATTATGTGATTTTCGAGTTGCTTCCCTGCTGCGTTCGTAATTTCTTTGCACTCCTTTTCTCATCCGTTCTAATACACTATGATTTCCTACTATTCTATTCGATTACCTCCATGCAGTTTAATTAATTACACAATTTCAGTAGAACTTCTGGTTTCAATTCTTTTGACCATGTCGTAGATCAGTTGATTAAGGCAGCGTCTGCGATGCTCTCAGACGTAGGTTCGAATCCTCGTCACGGCCCTTGTGGATTTGTTAATTTAGTTAATCTGCTTTGCCTATCCAACTACAAGTAAATGTTCATATTGGTTCCCTTATCCTTCAGTGTTGCTTTGAATCTTTTTAAAAGTATTTTTGTGTTCGCTCATAATGTTGTCTGTCAAATTTTGAGTTGATTTTCCTCTGAAATCTCTTTACTGTGGTATTATTTACAGGAATTTGTTGCCCCTGTTTTTCCCTTTCTGGTGTAACACCGTAAAGGTATTTGGTTTTTATTTAATACATAGATATAGTACATGAGTCAAGCCAGACAAGGATTTGAGAGGCGCCATTCTGACGGCCTGAAACTCACTCTACCCCTTTGTTCCGCTTTATATTACCTTCGTTGACACTGTTTATTGACTAAAATGTAGCGGGTCAGCCGCCCTTATTGATATTGTGTGGCTCATGGTCTTCATATCCATCTTCTGGGAAATGGTCAGATCTACTCTACTAGTTGATGCCTCTTCCGTTTCTCCCCAGAAGTGCTGCTTCAAAAGGTCGCATTCTGGCTCTTACCTAAACGTTCCTCTCTGTTGTCCTTCTTCCAGTTTCGAGCCAACTGTTGCTAAGTCGATTTAGACGTGAATGAAACTCTCCACTTAGCTTTTAGTCTGGTTCGTCTCACTCACCCCTTGAGGGGATATTTACACAAGCTGTGATTGAGTTTTCTTAACCCTGAATCGTTCATCTGTGGTTTTCTGAGGGTTACTGATCATCGCCGAAGTGTTTCACATCACAAAGTACTCGTAGCTGTCGCCTCCTACAATGAAATCTCTTCAAAAGTCCCGTTTATATGGACTATCAGTGTCACAGCTCATCATATTTTATTATCCTTCACATCATTGCATTATATTGCATTAGTAATTATTCCAGTTAAGTTGGTCTTCAAAACTGTCATCACATCAGGGTTTGTATCCAGTGACCTTAAGTTTATCTACTTTATCAGACAGTCCATCTGTATTGGTGCCGAGATCTTCAGACACTTCATTCCAGCCTCCGAAGGGGGTAGGCAGTTCGTGGGGGAGAACAAGGGTCCAGAATAATGGAAATGGAGCTTTCGAAAGAGCAAGAGAATGTATGCGAGTGAGGCATTGTGGTGTAGTGAGGTGTAACGGAGTAGATGGGAGGCTTGGGACCTGAGAGAGGGAGTAGGTGGTAAAGTGGGATGGTGTTCTGAGAGAGAATGTAGAATGGAAAGGGTCTGAGAGGGAAGGGGGGTGAGTGGGAAGGGTATCGGTGGCAAGTGATTGGTTGGGAGAAAAAGAACGGGTTTAGATATAATATGTTGCACCCAATTTGTGAGTGTATGTTGCAAAGTTCCAGATATATATATGTGTGTGTATGGTAGAGTGTATGCACGCGCGTGAGCGTACGGTGGACGTGGACGTACGTAAATACACTGTTCATCGGAACAGTGTATTCACCGATAATTTCCATGAAAAACCACATGACACCTAACCTAAGCTAACACAGTCCTTCCTCGTCGGCAATTTCCTGGACAGGTCCGCCTTGAGGAACCTCGGAGCAGACTAATTTGTCTCCCCCCAGAGAGACTTGTCCCCTGGGGCTGCTCGAGCTGAAGGAGACGTGAGAACTAATGCTTTTTCTGAGAGATGCAGCTTCCACCTTATGCCTCTCACACAGCCTATATCACCTTAACATATTCCAGCACTATCGCCGACGGCCCACACTACCCCCTACCCCCCACCGATAGCTTCCACAACAGCCACTATCAGTAGCACAGCCATCCCCCTCCCCCCCCCCCTATTTACCACACCTTTCATACAACTGATAGTCCTTCATACCACCACCTTTACTGACAGGTTACACTACCACAACCACCACCACCACCACCCAGCTTTACTGACAGGTTACACTACCACAACCACCACCACCACCACCACCCAGCTTTACTGACAGGTTACACTACCACAACCACCACCACCACCCACCTTTACTGACAGGTTACACTACCACAACCACCACCACCACCCAGCTTTACTGACAGGTTACACTACCACAACCACCACCACCACCACCCAGCTTTACTGACAGGTTACACTACCACAACCACCACCACCACCACCCAGCTTTACTGACAGGTTACACTACCACAACCACCACCACCACCACCACCCAGCTTTACTGACAGGTTACACTACCACAACCACCACCACCACCACCCACCTTTACTGACAGGTTACACTACCACAACCACCACCACCACCACCCAGCTTTACTGACAGGTTACACTACCACAACCACCACCACCACCACCACCCAGCTTTACTGACAGGTTACACTACCACAACCACCACCACCACCACCCACCTTTACTGACAGGTTACACTACCACAACCACCACCACCACCCACATTTACTGACAGGTTACACTACCACAACCACCACCACCCAGCTTTACTGACAGGTTACATTACCACAACCACCACCACCACCCAGCTTTACTGACAGGTTACACTACCACAACCACCACCACCACCACCACCCAGCTTTACTGACAGGTTACACTACCACAACCACCACCACCACCACCACCCACCTTTACTGACAGGTTACACTACCACAACCACCACCACCACCCACCTTTACTGACAGGTTACACTACCACAACCACCACCACCACCACCCACCTTTACTGACAGGTTACATTACCACAACCACCACCACCACCACCCACCTTTACTGACAGGTTACACTACCACAACCACCACCACCACCACCCACCTTTACTGACAGGTTACGCTACCACAACCACCACCACCACCACCACCCAGCTTTACTGACAGGTTACGCTACCACAACCACCACCACCACCACCACCCAGCTTTACTGACAGGTTACGCTACCACAACCACCACCACCACCACCACCCAGCTTTACTGACAGGTTACGCTACCACAACCACCACCACCACCACCACCCAGCTTTACTGACAGGTTACACTACCACAACCACCACCACCACCACCACCCACCTTTACTGACAGGTTACACTACCACAACCACCACCACCACCACCACCCAGCTTTACTGACAGGTTACACTACCACAACCACCACCACCACCACCACCCAGCTTTACTGACAGGTTACACTACCACAACCACCACCACCACCACCACCCACCTTTACTGACAGGTTACACTACCACAACCACAAAGTATGGATCACTTTAGATTGGTTTAAACAGTATAACTGTTATTCAGTCAAACAGTTATTTAGATCAGGAAGAAAATAAATTAAAAAAAAAGTATTAGAAACAATTCGTTACAACCTAAACACTAAAGTCACAACTACCCCCCCCCCCCCCAATCACAACCACCAAAAATCACACCTACTACCACACCCAACCACAATCCCCACAACAGCAGTGCCAATTACCGATATTGGAAGACTCAATTCCGAAACTATTGCAATCTCGCTCTCTTAATATATATATATATATATATATATATATATATATATATATATATATATATATATATATATATATATATATATATATATATATATATATATATGAGATACAGAGAGAGAGAGAGAGCTTTCTATTTCTCTCGCTCTGTTTCAGTCTCTTGTTCTCTCTCTCTCTCTGCTCCATACTCTTCATATCAATATACTGCCTAATTAATTCCTCTATAACTTTACAAATATAAGTATAACAGCAATCACGCGAATGAAATTAATTGCGTGTCCGGTGATCTAGGAAATAATTAGCTATTCCGGTTAATTATCAATTCACGTCTGGTCATCTAATTAGCATAACTCAATTATGATGGTAATTGGTCATATAAATTATTCTGGTGTATTCTTTTCAAAGTGCTCGTGTATATATATATATATATATATATATATATATATATATATATATATATATATATATATATATATATATATATATATATATATATATATATGTGTGTGTGTGTGTGTGTGTGTGTGTGTATTTAAGTATATTAGGTCACCTTTGTGTTTCAACTCCAGATGTAATGCTTCATTAGCACCAAGTGTGTTTTTGTTTCATATTTTTGTATGTGAAGTTGTGTTTGTTTTGCTTTGATTAGTTTGTTTTTGTTATTCTCTGAAAGCTTTCTTGAAATGTTTCATCTGGTCTTGTTTATTCTTGTGTTGTTTACATTGTAATGGCTTGGCAATTCACCCCTGATAGTTCCCTTCCCTTGTTTACATTCTGCTTCTTATTCTCGTCCCAATATGTGTGTGTGTGTGACCCCTATTGGTCACCACCCCTTGTGTGTGACCCGTTGTTCAAGTCCCCATCATTTATGTAGCACCCATATTTATTGCCCAAACTGACCACTAGCAGATTTCAGAATTCGATGCCTGTTGGAAATATGACTCTTGAGTGCTATTTTGGAGCGGAATTCAGGGGTGACTGTTGTACATCTTTGAGGTTATAAGGAGCGTTACATGCTTCTTAAACGGAACAGTGTTCCGTTTAAGAACACTTTTATGTGTTCTTTTCCCTTGTTCCTCACCCCTCGTCGTGTCCTGGTTAATCCCAGTGTTTTGTGTAGTGAAAGATGGGTCCTAGCAAATCCCTGTATAATGTATGAGGCAAGTTAGGTAATAGTTGGTGACCAGACGTGTTAAATCCCCTTGTATAAGGTATAAGGTGAATTAGGTCCTGGGTAATCCTCATATAACGTATAAGACTAATTAGGCTCCGAATAATCCCTGAACAATGCATAAGTCAAGTTGGGTCCTACATAACTTATCTCTAATGTAGAATGTGGGTATAATTGATAATTACAAATATAAAAACAATTAACACTATACATATATTTAGAAATAAACATGACAAAATATTATATTAATAAACGCAAGATTTTTAAAAATGTTGTATACAACATGAAATTATTTTTTTTAGAGAAGAATTAATTAAAGAAAAATGTTGGATAACAAAATTAAATTTGGAAGCTTTTATATAGAGTTTTGAAGGTTTTGCATTATAAATATTTTTCTGCTACAAAGGAATTCTTAAATGAAATACTTTGTATCAGATGCAGAATTATTGTAAGTTAATTATTGTTATCAGTGAAAGTTTTGATGTTCGTGTATATTGTATATATAATAATTGTTATAAACTGCATAACTATTATATACTGAATATAATGAATGACCGATAATTACATAAATGAACTCCTGGTTATATTATGAATTATGTATAAAGTTAATGCACTTTTTAAAAGGAAGTATAAGAATTATTCTATTAAGTATAAGAATTATTAAGTATAAGAATTATTCTTATATAAGAATTATTTTTTTGTTATAATGTCCTTTATTGCGTGACAAGTTATTAATCATAAATAGTCTAAATGGGGTAAAGAGGGCAATTACTGATACAGTGATTATCTTGGAGTATAAAAAGAGATATTAAACTATTACTTCTAGGAATAATAGGTGATATCTTTTTATTTAATGCTACTAGATATAAAAGCAAAAAATATATAATCCTTTAGGGTAGAATAGGCTTTAGGTATACAATTATTAACCATAATTACATAGGTGTTTATTATCAGTAAAGTTTCGAATGTTTGGTTTGCTTTTTGTGTTGAGTATTAGGCCTATCAACCTCACCTAGTATACTTTAGTCTTGAACATTGTCCGGAACTATAGTGAACTCTCAGTGGGTATACCCCGAGAAGCAGACTATGGGGTATAATAGGGTATACACCTCTCGGTACTAGTATATTTTGGTAGCAGTCTTTCTTGTAAACATATGTTGTTAAATATGACCGAAAAGGTAAGATTAATAATTCTAACACGAATTTTCTCAATATTCTTATTGACAATATTTACAATATTTTCTCAATTTTCTCAACCTCTCAGTACATATATGTCCATGAACTACTCTTGGAAATATATATATATATATGGAGGCATAATATTTATGTTAGTTTCTCCTGGTATAATTAAAATCATGATGTATTAAAATTATATAACTAAAATCATATTAATTAAAATCACATAACATCAATAACATGATGTTATTGTTCAAAACTAAACAAAAAATGCTACTGCACTGTGCTTGCAACAAACTAGCAAGAGATACAAAGAAAACTTATATCCCTTAAATTAAATTCAGTAAAAAATACAATTATATATACAACTGATAAACATTCTTAATTAACATCTATCTCATTTCCAGCTTAATCTAATGCAAACAAATACCATAGATCAAAACGACAGCTTAATTAGGAACAAAAGCTTAGCCACAACAGTCCACTATATCAGCCCCAGCTGGCACTGTATTAGTTCACGACGGTGCCAGATCACGTTGTTGGCACAGCTGCTGTTGCTTGTTAGCTGGGTGCTGCAAGCGTGGGAATACATTACTGCAGGCCTATTGCAGGCGTTCGTGCCGCTAACTAATGCCAGAGTCACGCTGCCTTCCCATCATTATCATTTTATTGCATTATCAGCGAAGCATTATCTTGCTTTACAGGTTTTGTGGAGTATCTCTGACGCTAGCGCGCGCGCGCGCCTTCATTACGAGCGCGTGTGCGCCATTACCCTAGTTCTGGGTATTGATTGCATTTGATATCAAAGGTTAATAATAATAATAAGATATTATTTAATAATAAGATATTATTCAATATTGATATAGACATCTGTGGAGTTTGTAATTCTCTGGAACTTCAATTTTATTTTTGAACTACGTAAGGTTATAATGTGGATTTTGTTTGAGTTAAGGAGACTTGAAACTGCTGGTTATAAGTTGCTTCAATGTAATATTATTCTGACAATATCCTCGTTAATAATGAGGTCCAACCGACGAGTTTGGGCAACTTCTAATCTTTTGTTTACCTTACGTTGCTGTGTTGGCAGGGCTGGGAGTTAGCTCTGGGACCCGGGTTTTATCTGTAACTAGATGAGAGACCCGGCGGTGCTCGGGTCTGCCCCTGTGTCCTGTCTCTCTCTGAAAATGCAATACAGAATTCCCGTTCATCGTTCCTAGTGAATAAATCTAGGGACTCGGCCAGCCACGTTTCACATACTATGCTGGGGGCAGAGGGGGGGGGGGTCGGAATCACTATTGGGGCCGACCCCCCTCGTAATAGGACCAATAGGACTGACAACGTCCAGCCTATGTCCGTCCCATACCACACACCACTCACCCTGTCAAATTGGGTGAGGCTGGTCCCAAGCATTAGGCTTCCAACCTTTTACAAGCAGATATTCTAAAATGTATTTATGTGCGTAACTATCCACTATGAAAATGAAACGAAAGTACCGAACGCTTTCCTGTTTCAACACATTATCAAGCAAATACATGTTAAAATACAGCTAATAC
>NC_091153.1:6356054-6438554 GCF_040958095.1 Procambarus clarkii | reverse complement strand
CATGGCGTCTTTAAGAGATCCTAACTAATCTTGAAGGATCTCTTAAAGACGCCATGGATATCTTCGAGATTAGTTAGGATCTCTTAAAGACGCCATGGATATCTAACTAATCTTGAAGATATCCATGGCGTCTTTAAGAGATCCTAACTAATCTTGAAGATATCCATGGCGTCTTTAAGAGGGTCTAACTAATCTTGAAGATATCCTTGGCGTCCTTAAGAGATCCTAACTAATCTTGAAGGATCTCTTAAAGACGCCATGGATATCTTCGAGATTAGTTAGGATCTCTTAAAGACGCCATGGATATCTAACTAATCTTGAAGATATCCATGGCGTCTTTAAGAGATCCTAACTAATCTTGAAGATATCCATGGCGTCTTTAAGAGGGTCTAACTAATCTTGAAGATATCCATGGCGTCTTTAAGAGAGTCTAACTAATCTTGAAGATATTCATGGCGTCTTTAAGAGATCCTAACTAATCTTGAAGGATCTCTTAAAGACGCCATGGATATCTTCGAGATTAGTTAGGATCTCTTAAAGACGCCATGGATATCTAACTAATCTTGAAGAGATCCATGGCGTCTTTAAGAGTTCCTAACTAAATACATCTTAGACACCAAGAGCAAACAGCACAGAATCGTCTGCGGGAAATCCTGCCCGAGGCGAGTTTCAGCTTGTATAGCAAGTTTGCATTCTCCCGTCAAAAATTCTAACTTTGCTAATTAAGCAAGTGCCTTTTGAAGTTGGGTATTAATGTCCGTCCATGAAGAACTCAACCAAGTCTTACCCTGATTTTTTCCTCGCCATTGAGGAAAAAAAATCAGGTTGCTGTATTTTGTAAAAATCCTGTATTTTAGAGACCAATTTTATTATTTTCAAAAATTTGACTTTTCAGCACAATTGATGGCAGCTACCCACTCCTCCTCCATAATTGCCAACACACACACATAATATATATAGTCACAACTGTATATATATGACTGTATATATAGTCATATATATACAACTACTGCATAGCACAGCTGAAACAGCTGTTCCGGTAGTTCCACATCATTACCGATGCAGCTGCCTCGCCAGAGTACCAGATGCTTCACTGTATTAACAACTGCAGAATACTAAGACCCAACATCTGGCACTAATGCCCACAACAAAGTGCCAACTGGAGTGCCAGCATGACAGCTGTTCACTCATGGTTATGGCACCCACTGGCACTGGGTATCTCAGGGGGGTGGAAGGGGGGTATTCATGCCCTTTTGGGGCCTCTGGGGCAGATAATATGGGGCATGGGACTCAATCTGTGAATACTTGTCAACAAAAGGTTGTTGATTCGTTAGAATTGTCAACGGTGTCGATTATTTTCTATCAGACATTCTATTCCTAGCTACCCACTTGGGGGGGGGTGGACGGTAGATGGACGGTCTCGCTTCATGCAGGTCGGCGTTCAATCCCCGACCGTCCACCAAGTGGTTGGGTACCATTCCTTTCCTCCTGGTCCCATCCCAAATCCATATCCTGACCCCTTCCCAGTGCTATATAGTCGTAATGGCTTGGCGCTTTCCCTTCCCTATTTACCCATAGGTAAGGTAAAATCAAGCCTTTAGTACGACCCGTCCTAGTGTGACGGACGACCCCTCAAGTGCGGACACCCTGCCTAAGAGCGTCCAAGAGCTCTCCTCAGTAGCGTGACTCTTGGTCATAATCCTGGATTATGTAAACATCTTGGTGAGTTATTCCAGCTGTTTTTACACCCCCTTGTGGTGTGTTTATCATTCTCCTGTTTACCTGTTTACTGTTGTGTCGAGAGTCAGGGCTATTGAGGGCGTTATGGGCGCCTGGCCTCTGCCACTTGTCATATTTCGTTATAAAATGACGTAATGGAAAATTTGATATATGTTGCAATCACGTTTATTTACGCTCAAAAATATCACTCAAGCATAATATTGTAAATTTTCATTGACCTGTAGTTTGAAAAAATACAATTTCAAACTACAGGTCAAAGCTTTTATTTTCATTTATGGTCAAAGTTCCTTATAAAATGGCTAAATTGAAAACTTTAAATATGTTGCAATCTTTGATATTCCGAGAACTTTTTTTCACTATAACTCATGGTGACTCTTACCCCCTTTTTTCTGTATTTAGTATTTGTGTCTGCAGAATCGAGCTCTTAGCTCTTAGACCCCGCCTTTCTAACCAATCTGTTTTTACTCCATTATATCTACAACATATATTTATCTCTAACACACACACACACACACACACATACACACACACACACACACATACACATACACATACACACACACACACTCACATACACACCCACACACACACACACACACATACACATACACACACACACACACACACACTCACACTCACACACACATATACACCCACACACACATATACACCCACACACACACACACACACACACACACACTCACACACACACACACACACCCACACACCCACACACACACACACACACACCCACACACACACACACACACACACACACACCCACACACACACACACACACACACACCCACACACACACACACACACACCCACACACCCACACACACACACACACACACCCACACACACACACACACACACACACACACCCACACACACACACACACACACACACACACACACACACACACACACACACACACACACACACACACACACACACACACACACACACACACACACACACACACACTTTTGACTCTCCCTCGTAAACTAGTCTACAACCTGTATAATTTCCCCGACGCCCTCGTAAGCATATCAGACATGATAGTTGCAACAACCACAAAAATATAACTTGCAAGTTATATTGGAAAGTATAACATACTGCCCAGTTGCATGTTATACAGTGGTCAGTATAACTTACAAGTACATAAGAAGAACATAAGCATGAAGGTAACTGCAGAAGGCTTATACGAGGCAGCTCCTATTTATAACCACCCAATCTTATTCATATGTCTAACCTACGCTTGAAACAATCAAGGGATCCTACTTCTCCCAAGTGGCCTACATGGTGTGCCGCTATCTACATACAACAGTCAACTACTCTCACCACATGCAGTTCTCAGAGTAATTAGTGCCAATAACTCCCCTAAAGTAGAGTACTTGCCATAACACATCACAACCCCGGTCAACCATATTAATAACAAGTAGTTGTAGGCCTCCATCATTCTCAGGAGAAGGTTGATACGTGGGAGAAGCTGTTACCCAAGCAGCAGGTCCCACTTTCCCTCTCCACGGCGCCAATATCCCCTTGTCAATTCCCAGCAAACTGCGCGATACACACACATATCCCCCAAGGACCCTCAGGCTTGTATCTGGTCACTCTCCCTCTCCTTCGCCACAAAGCTTCAATATAGCGCTCATGACCTCAGAGTCCTAGTGCGGGATCCTGTCTTGTGTGGCAGCGATTCTCTTCCAGTTAATCAAGGGGCTACGATACACGATTGAACTGGGTCTCTGTATGTAGTTTTCGATCGAGTGTGGGCATACAGCTCAAGGGGAAATGGAGACGGTGTTTCTGAAGCTACCAGCAAGGAGATACATTGTTCTAAACGTGTATTACCCAATTTGAAGAGATCGTGGAGCTTCACGAGGATACAAATAAGGATTCGTGGCAATTTATAACTAATTTAGTATATATAAGAGTCACCGGAGGGCAGCCAGTAAGACAAAAATCTCATAGTTTCAGGCAGTAACGTGGTCTCTAGGAACCACATATGGTACTTCAGACATGAAGCCGAGGTTCGAACACCTGGATAACTTCTCCGCCAAGGCTACTGAAAGCAGACAAAAGTATATAATATATAATATATCATTATATGTAGCAGCTACAGTACCAGGGTCAACACCAGGGGTCCTAAATATACATAGGAGAAGCAGTGTATTCACTCGCTTATACACTCAAAGACACATTTACGATTGCACTCAAGTAAACACTCTCGTATCCACTCACTTTTGATGTAAACACACGATCATCCTTCCCCCCCCTACCCCCCCCCCCCTAGAGTTATACAAGTATACTTATCCACGCGTGTATGAACCAGCATTTGCATGGGTATAGGAAATCTGTTGAATATTGCACAGATTGCTAGGGCCATGGGCTTGCAATATTCCAGAGGAATGTATTGACACGACTGCAACGCTACAAAACATGTGCAGGTTTTAAGGTAAAGTGAATGTTTGTACCACAGTGTAAAAAAAGAAACAATTATGATCTCAATGGTCACTGAAATTGCCAGCAGTTGTCAGCAGTTGTCAGCAGTTGTCAACAGTTGTCAGCAGTTGTCAGCAGTTCAGATCATGTAAAGAACGACAAGCACTGTTTGCTTACTGTTATGGGGCTGAACGAGACGTTTTCTGAAGCACCAACCATTGCCATGTTTGCTTACATGTCATCCTAGTGTGTCAGGTCAATCAGAGGTCTTCAACCAGCATCTCTCATCTCTCCCTCTAGTGAGACACCAATGTCTCTCACTGCTACCAGCTTGTTTAACTGCAATCTCTATTAAATTCTTTTGCTATACCTGCTATGCATTCCCCCTGAAAGCAGCATTTCTTTCATTGCTAAGTGAATTTCACTGCTTTCACTGCTAACTCATCAGGTTGATGAGCACCAGCTCACAGATTGATGAGCACCAGGTCGCCAGGTTGATGAGCACCAGGTCGCCAGGTTGATGAGTTTGTGCATTTAGAACACATTATTTTCCTCTCAATATTGAGGTAAAATTTGCATGCAAAAAAAAATACGCCACAACTAGCCCCCTGGAAATTAAAACAAGAAAACAAAGATAAACAGCAAAGAAAACAAAGGGAAAGCCTCTGAAAGAAAACACACAAGGAAACAAACCAGCTAATTAGACTCCCAGCAGAACTTCTGGTGATTTGCAATCTCTGCACTCCAGGCAACGCGAGCAACATTGCATCCAAGATAATTAAAGTTTAAAATTGAGCGATTCGAGCACAGATGTCAGCGTCGTTTACAATACTGAAGGTTTAAAACACCCGCGATAACACACGTAGATAGACTTGAAAATATATGTAAACACCTCTGATAATTGGTGTAAAAAAAACACTTAACACGTGTAAACAGCAGTGATAACATGTGATTAACATTGAAGTGTAAACAACATTTACAACATGAGGAGGGCAGCAAATATTGATATCGTACATGTAAACAGCTTTATCATCACAGGATGATAAGGACACCCTCATCCATCATCTCCACCCTACAAGTGGAGATAACCATTTCTAAAAATAATCTAAACATTAATGACAATGTTGACCAGACCACACACTAGAAGGTGAAGGGACGACGACGTTTCGCTCCGTCCTGGACCATTCTCAAGTCAATAGAATCGACTTGAGAATGGTCCAGGACGGACCGAAACGTCGTCGTCCCTTCACCTTCTAGTGTGTGGTCTGGTCAACATACTTTAGCCACGTTATTGTGACTCATCGCCTGCATTAATGACAATGTTCTCGACTATAGAACATAACAAATTCCACAGCTTAATAAAGTCGAGCATGGAGCCTCTTTGCTCCGCCCTCCTGAACATAAATAATATAAATATTGTGATGTAGAGGACCTTGACAGTCTACAAGACTAAGAGATTTGCCTTAAGACAGGTAGGCAAGGTTTATGCTATACCGCACTGCACGAGGCTTTGTTATTAATGCAGTTCTGAAATTCGCTACCCCCCTCCACCATCTCTCTCTCTCTCTCCTCTCTCCTCTCTCTCCTCTCTCCCCTTCTCTCTCTACCTCTCCCTGTCTCCGTATTTATGAAATTTGGTTGTTTCCCTGTGGATGGCAGTACCATGAATATGTGCAACACTGAAGTTAACATTGGTGTTAGCCAAGGTTGAAGTGCCCGTGCAGCCCACATCAACTGTCTACTGTTCTTCTAGGGAGGTTTACCGTGATCCCTTTTGGGCGACCAACAAGCTCGTCAGAGTTGCGGGGTATTAAGTAATGGGGTTCTCTCTCTGCTGGACAACCAGCTGTGGAAAGACTCCTCTTAATGATGTCATTGACTTCAGTGTGTCTTGCGTGCCATCCCCTTGTGCTTTAGCATGGAATGTTATGTTGATCAGACCTGTCGGCCATTGCAATTCAAGGGGCCTGCGGTGTGATACATTCAGCTTGCTAATAGAAAGTCACCTACATGGGGAGCTGCTACGGCCCTAAGGCCCTAGCAGCCCACAGCCCTATTTTTTATATTAGAAAATAGGACCACGAGTCACTATCACTAGCGATTCCTACATTCCTTTCCTGTTTCACTCTCCTTCCACTCCCTTCCATGAGAGATTTCCTCATCTCTCCCCCTCCCTCTTCCTCTCTTCCCTCCTCACTCTCTTCTCTCGCTTCCTGAATCTTTCCCTTCCTTTCCATCTCAAAGAAACAACGTGGATTTATCTACCTTCCCCATCACAGAGACGAAGCGAAAGGAAAAATAGATATATGTTACTAACAGTAATGGGAAGAGAGAGCCATTATCTCCTGTTACCCCAGGGCGAGGCAGGATCCGTGTCCTGTTACCCCAGGGCGAGGCAGGAACAGTGTCCTGTTACCCCAGGACGAGGCAGGAACAGTGTCCTGTTGTAACACGGGTTAGGGTTTCTCTCTCTCTACTTCACTTTCCTTCTACTCCCCCTCTACCCGTATTCTTACTTTTTATTCTCTACCAAGGGACTCCAAAACTTTTACCAAAGCCAACTCCACGCCACGTGGTCCTAAGACGATTGACCGACTTAGGATTCTACACCCAGTATGACGTGACCTAGGCTCTGAGCAAAACCCTAGAGTCGCCTCTACGCTGCCACCACCAGACCAGCAACACAGAGCAATGATCGAGGTCTGGATCGATCACGCTAATTAATCAACCTTGGGGCTTGATCCCCACTCGATGACCGTGGAAACTTAAGAGTGTGAAATTAATTACACGGGAATGATTCGATGTTAGAATCGATGTTAGAATCGGCGCCCAATCCAACTCTGCCTCGTGTGGACCACGTGACCAGGACAAGTGTACACATAAAATACATGGAAATAATAAAATGCAAAATATTAACAAATTTAATTTATTAAAAGAAAAACTAAAACAAAAATCTAAATATGTTCACTCCCTGTCACTTTAACACTCCCTACTTGACCTGAATGGCAAATGAGACTATTTCTATACATAACAATAGCAACTATACCTCTATGTTTTACCAGCTAAAGATGTTGGGCTGGTCTCGGGGAGAGGTAAGATGTTTGACCTCTCCCAGCTGCTCGGCAGATCACACTGATCTCTCCCTTGTCTCGTCTACCCCAGACAGAGTATTGTAACCTTCCGCCTAGTCAAAGTTTCACCAAGTTACTAGCAAGGTTTAAGTTATAACAATTAACCTCTGTTTGTACTGAATTGATCCAGACTGGTTGAATTCTTTTACTGAAATTAAATTACACAAACATCTAACGGCAAAGCTGTTCCCGATCCCCCAAAAATGGATAATTGAACTTTAAGAAATAGTAGACCTGTCAACCCTACTGACCTATGACCGCCGGTCACTCCGCCTTACGAGTTAGATCTGATTCGTGACGTCACTGATGGTGACTTAAACTCAATAATTAGAATACTCTTGATATTGTATCCAGTACTATTATACAATACAATTTTAATGCAAAATGAATAAAGGCTAAATTTCTCTAAATTACTGAATACTATAGGATGGTTCATTATACGCAGCTATGAACAAAGCGTCGGTTATTTCCACCGCGAATTCCCCTGGGGGTCAGGTTCCCAGGTCACCATGCGGGCTCAGCTTCCCATCCTCTTTTGTCGATAAACCACTCTGGATAATTCTTACAACAGCCTAGTTTGTTACACTGTTACCCCAGGGCGAGGCAGGAACAGTGTCCTGTTACCCCAGGACGAGGCAGGAACAGTGTCCTGTTACCCCAGGACGAGGCAGGAACAGTGTCCTGTTACCCCAGGGCAAGGCAGGAACAGTGTCCTGTTACCCCAGGACGAGGCAGGAACAGTGTCCTGTTACCCCAGGGCGAGGCAGGAACAGTGCCCTGTTACCCCAGGGCGAGGCAGGAACAGTGTCCTGTTACCCCAGGGCGAGGCAGGATCCGTGTCCTGTTACCCCAGAGCGAGGCAAGATCCGTGTCCTGTTACCCCAGGACGAGGCAGGATCCGTGTCCTGTTACCCCAGGGCGAGGCAGGAACAGTGTCCTGTTACCCAGGACGAGGCAGGAACAGTGTCCTGTTACCCAGGACGAGGCAGGAACAGTGTCCTGTTACCCAGGACGAGGCAGGAACAGTGTCCTGTTACCCAGGACGAGGCAGGAACAGTGCCCTGTTACCCAGGACGAGGCAGGAACAGTGCCCTGTTACCCAGGACGAGGCAGGAACAGTCTCCTGTTACCCAGGGCGAGGCAGGAACAGTCTCCTGTTACCCAGGGCGAGGCAGGAACAGTCTCCTGCTGCCCAGGACGAGGCAGGAACAGTCTCCTGCTACCCAGGACGAGGCACGAGGACCTCCAAGACACCACAACATTGCCCTCAGAGACCCTGAAGGATCAGAGTCCGCCCTCCTGCTGACACAGGAATTTTTGTTCTCCATAATTAATTGGGTTTGACAAAGCGCTTCAGTTCCCTCGACGTCGAGGGCTCGCTGGAGCCGCGGCGGGTTCGACATTAATTATGGAGAGGGCGAGGCATCTTAATTGGTCTCGCTTACCATAATAACCTTCCGGGAAGATGCCCGCCAAGAAGTTCCTCCCACAACTCTCATGTTTGCTACAATTTGCTCGAAGTTTGTGTCTGTTTCTCTTCCTGTGGGTACTCACCTTGGTGTGCTTGCGGGGGGTTGAGCTTCGGCTCTTTGTTCCCCGACTCTCAGCTGTCTCGACTGCTGTACAGGTTCCTGAGCCTACTGGCTTCTATTATATCTACATTGAAGCTCTGTATATAGTCTTCCTCCACCACATCACTGCCTAGTGCATTCCATTTGTTAATTACTCTGACACTAAACAAAAGTTCTTTCTAGTGTCTCTGTGGTTCATTTGGGCACTCAATTTCCACCTGTATCCTCTATGATTCACCTACTTTCTGTTGGCTTTTCTGTGTATTAACTCCCTTCCCATTTGCTTCTTATAATAACGTTTTAAAAACTGAAGAAGGGAAGATGCTTATCAGGAGAAAGAAAAGCCATTACGACTATATAGCTCTTGGAATGGATGTGAGGATAAGAATTTGGGATAGGACGGAGGGAGGGGATGGTGCCCAACCACATAAGACGGACAGTAATTGCGACCTGCACCACCATTTGGTCACCACTTGGTCCGGGAGACATCTCCCGTCACGCAGGGTGCAGTCGCGCCTCCACAGATCTCCAGCATCATCTTTTGATACTGGTAATGGCTCAAAAGGGCCACCACTTACGGGCTATTCATGCCCGTGCCACCTCTTGGGTGGCTTGATCTTTATCAATCAATCAATCTGCGACCTGCAGAGAAGCGAGGCCATTGCTCTACTCTCCAGTCCAAGATGGCCTACCACTTGGACTTATTATTCTCTCTTATCCATTTAATTGATAGTCTTGAGAATTTAGTATGTTTTGCAAACGTTGCAAAACATGTTCACTATAGCAGCAAAATCAACATCCACACTTTCTCCATAACACCCACGGTTCTTTTAATATAATGCACACCAGTCAATTATTTACCAGTCATGTTTAATCTTGCGCGGTACGCCAACACATCAATAACTGTGGTGCGCAATTCCGCGACAGTTACTCACCTCAGCTATTGATACGTTGCGCAGTTTAAGGGTTAAAGTCTCTAAGACCAATCTCCAAGTAGTGCCAGCTCCTTGTGGCATGTCTATTTCTAGGAAAAGAAACCCGAAGACAATGATACTGAATATTTACAGATAAGTACAGAGCTAAAGATAACGGAAATAAAGTTCAAATGAAATCTGTTAAAGCTGAATATCAATCATACAATGTATATATATGATGTAACTATATAACCTGAGCTTGTAAAAGCACCTTCATCACCTTCAGTGATTAAGTGCTTTTTGCACACTAGTTCCTTTATCAGCTATCTCACCCTGTCAGAGAAAATGAGACAAATGTATGTGAATGCATGTGTGTGTGTGTATATATGTATGTATATGTGTGTGTGTATGTATATGTATGGGTATAAAGTATATATGGAAGCTGATCAGAATTACATTTCACCTTTGTGAATGTACATTAATGACACTATGTAAAAGACACATCAAACACTTTATGTAGGGCATACGTAAATCTGTGGATCTATGTATCTACGTATGTAGGTTAGCTTAGCATTTTAAAAGCACCGAATCACCTTCTGTGGTTGAGTGTTCAATAAACCCTTGAACTATATGTTTAACACTTCTCTAACCCTGTCCATGGAGGACAGAAGAAAATGTATATATGCTGGTTAGCATTGTAAATGTGTGGCCACGTCTGTGGTAGAAAAAAAAAAGTATTTATAGCGGCAAATTAGAGTGATTACTATGAAAAATTAAAAGGAAAATGGCAGGAATATCCTTACTAGGTGCAGGCGAGGAGTCACAATACCGTGGCTGAAGAATGTTGACCAGACCACACATTAGAAGGTGAAGGGACGACGACGTTTCGGTCCGTCTTGGACCATTCTCAAGTCGATTGTGACGAAACGTCGTCGTCCCTTCACCTTCTAGTGTGTGGTCTGGTCAACATCCTCACTAGGGGGTTGAAACCCCCAAAACTGAGGTTAAAATAATGATAGATATACTATTAGCCATGGAGAGCAATGTAAAGCAGATCTGGTACTAATTAAATCTTTAATAATGACAATTGAATAATTTACAACGATGTGCTGTACAAATCTAAGGACTCCATGACGCTGGACGTAGTTCTTGACTACCAACCAGATCAAGATCGCATTCAGTTACACAATTATGATAATTGTCACTGAAGATACCCAGATAGGATAACGGTGGTTCAATATATTTTTAAAGTGAAGCTCTTCTTTATCGAACCAATGGAGTGCCAGAGAAATCTTGCCTGCGCGCGCAAGCACACAGACTCCAACAAGATGACCAAACGACACATCAGAAAGTGAAGCAATGACTACGTTTCGGTCCGTCCTGGACCATTATCAAACCATTTGATAATGGTCCGAAACGTCATGTCATGTCTTCACTTTCTGATGTGTAGTTTGTCATCATACTTTCAGGTCCGTTATATAATTGTGACTTCTGAATACTCCAGTAACAATAGGAAATATACACCCAGGAGCATGACTCTGGTCCCTGCTCCTGTGAAGCCTATTGCTGCACACCAAGTCTTGAATTTGAATTGAATTTGAATTTGAATTGAATTTGAATTCTGAAGCTATAGTCTGCAAGTCTTATGCTGCAGACATAAAGATAAGATCAAGTCTTCTCAAGCTATAGTCTGCAAGTCTTATGCTGCAGACATAAAGATAAGATTAAGTCTTCTCAAGCTATAGTCTGCAAGTCTTGTGCTGCAGACATAGAGATTTATTTATTTATTTATTTATTTATTTATTTATTTATGCATATACAAGAATGTACATAAGGAATGTGAGGATACAAATATGGTAATTACAGTCTTGTAAAGCCACTAGCACGCGCAGCGTTTCGGGCAGGTCCTTAATCTAAGAAAATTTTAAGGAAGTAAATACTTGCAAAATTTATAGACAAAAAAATGATAACAGATTACATGGAATGAAAAAAAAGAAGATGAGAGAAAATTATAGGTACAGTATATTAAAGCACATAGATAGCTATGATTGATTGCAATGACAGCTTAAAATGGTAGTTGACAACAAATTGGTAGGCACAATACAGCAGAAACAATATAAGATTGATTGCAATGACAGCTTGGATGGTAGTTGACAAAAATTGGTAGTCACAATACAGCATTGAGGCTAGCACATAAAAGAAGACAGCAATGAACACAATTATAAGGTTGTTTGATATTACATAAAAATTAGGAGATTGGGTAACACTAGGTACAGAGCAAATTTAAAGCTCAGTGTAGGAAACTAAATAGATGAAGTTAGGTACTTTTTGGTTTTGCTTTTAAATAAGGCAAAAGTTTTACAGTTTTTCAATTCACTAGGGAGTGAGTTCCATAGACTAGGTCCCTTAATTTGCATAGAGTGTTTACACAGATTAAGTTTGACCCTGGGGATATCAAAGAGATATTTATTTCTGGTGTGGTGATAATGGGTCCTATTACATCTGTCCAGGGAGAGTTTCAGAGCATGGTTTGCATTTAAGAACAGGGTTTTGTAAATGTAGTTGACACAAGAGAATGTGTGGAGGGAGTTAATATTTAGCAAGTTTAGGGATTTAAACAAGGGAGCTGAGTGTTGTCTGAAAGCAGAGTTAGTTATTATTCTGATAGCAGATTTTTGCTGTGTGATGATGGGCTTAAGGTGGTTTGCAGTGGTAGACCCCCATGCACAGATACCATAATTAAGATAGGGGTAGATTAGTGCATAATATAGTGAGAGGAGAGCAGAGTTAGGAACATAATATCTGATTTTGGAGAGTATACCAACTGTCTTAGAGACTTTCTTAGTTATGTGTTGAATGTGGGTGCTGAAGTTGAGTCTCTTGTCTAGGAATAGGCCAAGAAACTTGCCATCATTTTTATTACTGATGTTAATGTTGTCTATATGTAGCTGAATTGCATTTGATGATTTGCTTCCAAATAAGATGTAGTAAGTCTTTTCGATGTTTAATGTTAGTTTGTTCGTTGACATCCATAAGTGGACTTTTTTTAATTCATTATTCACAACATTATTTGGTGTATGTGGGTTGAGGTTTGAGTAGATAAGGGTAGTATCGTCAGCAAACAATATAGGTTTGAGAATATTAGAGACATTAGGCAGATCGTTTATATATATAAGAAATAGAAGAGGTCCTAAGATGCTGCCCTGTGGCACTCCAACGGTAATTGGTAGAGTGGAAGAAGTTGTATCATTGATGGTTACATATTGGTGTCTGTCACTAAGATAGGATCGGATGTAGTCAAGGGCAAGGCCTCGGATTCCATAATGCTGGAGTTTAAGTAAGAGGTAGTTGTGATTAACAGTATCAAAGGCTTTTCTTAGGTCAATGAAGAGTCCAATCGGAAACTCATTTTTGTCAAGGGCTGAGTAGATAATGTCAAGGAGACTAATGATTGCATCATTGGTGCTCTTTTGGGACCGGAAGCCAAACTGGCAGGGGCTGAGTATGTCGAATTTTACGAGGTAGGAATAGAGCTGTTTGTAAATAATTTTTTCAAATATTTTTGATAGAATGGGTAGATTTGATATTGGTCTATAATTGTTTATGTCCGCCGGATTGCCTCCTTTATGGACTGGCGTTACTCTTGCTTTTTTGAGGATATCAGGGAAGGTGTGATACTCTATAGATTTGTTGAACAGTAGTGCTATGGGTGAGGAAAGGGCATGGGAGGCTCTCTTGTACACAATGGACGAAATTTCACTGGTGTTCCCTGCCTTGGTTTTTAGAGAATGTATGATGGACACAACATCTGCCGGGCTGATTGGTGAAAGGAGAAGAGAGTTTGGATAGCTGCCTGAGAGATATGTGTTAATATGTGTCTGAGTCTGTGGGATTTTACTGGCAAGATTAGCACCAACCGATGAAAAGAAACTATTAAATTCATTTGCCATTTCTAAGTCAGTTGACGGTATACCCCCATCCTTGTAGAGTTTTATTTGGTTATGTGAGTGTTGTTTAGTTCCTAGGATACTAGAGATAGTTTTCCAAGTGCTTTTCATGTTGCCTTTTGCTTCATTGAATCTATTCACATAATATGCAAGTTTTGCCTTTCTTATGATACTGGTAAGCATTGATGAGTACCTTTTAGCTACTTCCTTTGAAACTAGGCCAATCCTAACTTTCTTTTCATATTCATGTTTCTTGTTGATTGAGTTGAGAATGCCACTTGTGAGCCATGGATTGTTTAATCTTTTGTCAGTTACTTGCTTGGTAAGAAGGGGACAATGAATGTTGTAGAGGCTTAGAGTTTTGGAGATGAAGAGGTTAGCTAATGAATTTATATCATGGGTATTATTGAATTCAGAATCCCAGTTAATATTGTAAAGTGCCTCTGTAAGATTGTCTAAAGCTGATTCACTGTGTAGCCTAAATGAAAGTTTCTTGCTTTTTGGTGGTGTTATGTCCATGTTCGCTATGAGAAAGGTAGGATAGTGGTCAGTTGTTCTGTCGTAGATTATACCAGATACAAGGGGAGCTGTTATGTTTGTCCATATGTGGTCCAAGGTAGTGGCTGATGTTTGAGTGACTCGGGTAGGTTTGGTGATTGTGGGGATTAGCATACAGGAGTTCATGCTGTTAAGGAAATAGTCAACTTGAGAGCAATTTTGTTGACCCAGGTCAATATTAAAATCTCCTCCCAGAATGAAGTGGTTTTTGTTGAGATTGTTGTTTATAATAAGATTCCTTAGGTTGTCTGAGAAAGAAGCTATGTTAGTATTGGGAAATCTATAGATGGCTCCAATAGTCAAAGAAGATTTAAGGGATTTAATTGAAAACTGAGCAAAAGTATATTCACAGTAGTCATCTCTGTCACTAATAACACTGTTGCAGATAAATGTATCTCGGTAATATATAGCTGTGCCACCACCTTTTTTATTAGGCCTACAGTTATGAATGGCTTTATAACCAGCTAAGTTGTAGAGTTGGGTATAGTCTTTATTTAGCCAAGTTTCTGTTAAAATAATGAACGATAGGTTAGTACCTATTGCTGTGAGTAATGCATTTAAATCGTCAAAATGTTTACCAAGTGATCTAACATTTTGGTTATAAACTGACAGACAGGTGCTATTTTGGAGTTTGTTTTTAGCCTGGTGTGCTGTGAAATACTTGCAATAATGATGATCAATGTGCTGGTTGGTGTAGATATGAGACAGAAGATTTTGATCAGGATCAATATCAGTGAGCATAGAGATGCAGAGGGATCACGATATAAGATCAAGCCTGGTCGTTATATCCTGCCGGTGTTCTCCCTGCGTCACGATAACGAAGGCCTCCCACTACGGACACCCCCCAAAAAGTAAGACACTTATGGCGCTAAATCTTTGCTTAATTCACTAGTCGGGAGTTTCTCAAACATGTCTCGGTAGACTCGACAATTTAGTTCCTTAGATCAAGTTTACCATTAAAGAGAAAGCAAATGAAGTTTTGCCATTTCTGGATATAAAGATTTATAGAAGAGATAGACCTTTTAAGTTCAATGTTTACATGAAGGCTATTATAATATTTACTCGTTTGTCCATTATTTTATCTTTAGTCATCACTTCAAAGCATTTTCCTCAATGTTTCTGAGACTTGAGAGTATTTATTCCCGAATTTACTGACAAGGAAATGGCCAAGATCTATGAAATCGCGACGAAGTTGCAATATCCTAGATCAGTGAATGGTTTTTAGATAAACGATTTTTATTACGATTTTTAGATAAATATATTTATTGACGTTAATGATCTCGGCGAATAAACCGTTTTCTCTCAATAAGTAAAGAAAATGGACATTGTTTTAGAATGAGTTTCTTGGGTAAACTTTAGCTTTTTCAATAAGCATATTGCACACATTATTTTTTAATAGAGAGCATTGGTGTGAAATTGACGTGACACTAACATGTAGACTTTCACCCCTCGTCTTTAACGTGATGTAAAAGATCGTGATGAACACCTGGAATGACGGATATTTGTGGAACTCCCTTCTATGCACAGTCCCCGTGGTGCAGTGGTAACTCGCCAAGCGTTTCGGAAGCGCTTTGGCCTGGCTTCGTATCCTGCTCTGAGAGGATTGACTGGGCGCCAATCCTTAACTGTAGTCTCTGTTTACCCAGTAGTGATTGGGTACCTGGTTAAATGATTTGGCGGGTCGTATTCCGAGAAAAATTAGGATTAAATCCTGCCAGTAACGCTGTGTGTTGGTGGCTTTACAAGAATGTAAGAACTCTTGTATATATATAATAAAATTAGGTAAAAAAAATTAAATACACGTCATTAAAAAGTAGAACAATGAAATACCTAATTTCAGCACCAAGTATTCTGCCCTGGGCCACTAACACATACTTAGTACTTTGCTGTCTAGAAATATAACTACATCAGTGTAATTTCTTATAGTCACCACTTTATATTAACATGGTAATTACGTAAACTCAAATTCTGCCATTTACCTATATTTATTTGTTGTTAAAGACTGACGGCTTCATCTTTTGATTTTAAATTCTGTGTTAACTTTAGGATCTCTCCTGAATGTTTATTTTTCTGTTTGTCCAAAGTTGGAGGCCAGACGCTTGGGGCTAGCCTCACCCAAATTTATAGGGAAAATGGTCTATGGTACTGGACGGACACCGGCTGGTTGGGGTAGGCCTAAGTTAAATGATTTAGGAAATATTAGTCAATATTTGCGCCCCCCCCCCCCACACACCCCCGTCCGATTCTCGCGGATTCAATTCTGGTCAAGCGTGAAATATTGATCGATATTCTCGAAGAGTTTTTCAGTCATAAAAAAATCCTAAATACAATAGCTTATGATGTATAAGTGTATAATGTACAATGTATTATATATATACATATATTATATATTATATATATATATATATTATATATATATATATATATATATATATATATATATATATATATATATATATATATATATATATATATATATATATATATATATATAACTTTTTCCGGCTTACCAACACAATATATATACCAACCTATTGTATACCTGCTTCATAAAACACACTAGTTTTCAACCTATTATCTTTCTACCTCATAAAACATACCAGTTATACGACCTATTTCCACACAGCCTCGTAATATACACCAATTATTCGAACTCTTACGTTAATGCCTCGTGAAACACTCGTTAATCGGCCTCGTTAAACGGAGGCGAACAACCATTCAAATTAGACTGGCCGAGTGCTGTCGCAGCCTCTCGTGTCTCCTTCTATTGTCGTTTATTGCCAAACTAATACCACCCTCTTGACGGATCGCTTCCGAACACAGATTACTGGAGCGTGGCTGTCGCTACATCATCCGAGCCTCGTAATTAATGGAGGACGGAATAAACGATGGGTTCTGTTGATTATTAAATGATTAATTTGACGTATGATATCCATTACCTGCACCCCCTTCCTCTCCCCTACTACCACCCCATCCTCTTCCCTCATTCCACACCCTGTCTCTCTCCTTACCTTTCTCACTGACATTTCTTCTCCCTCATAATTATCCCCACCCACCATCTGTTTTAACTAAGACTAGAGTTTCCGATAATTGCCAATAAAATTACTGTATACTGTGAACTTCGAGCCGTTTTCATACGTGAGCTTATTTTGATGCTGGCCAAATGAGATACAAAGCTGGACACCGTAATAGTATATAACAAGGCTCTCAGCCTTGTAAATACACAGAGGAAGTCTTAATTTCGTTTTAAAACTCTGTCAAGGAGGCGACATGCCAAAAAGAAGAAATCTATGTTGGGGAAGATGCTTGAGGGCGACTCCATCATACAATGGCGGTGCAATTCGGGAGGGAAGAGAGCTTTCCCGCTCGAGGAGACCAAGAGCATTGTTGGTACAGTGCCAGGTGCTGCTTGATTGGTCGGTGGCACGGGCCTAGCCAGGTAGACCAATCACGTAGCGACCCGGTTGTGATGTAGCGGGACGTCAGGTCACCCAATTCAAATTCAAATTTGAATTTGATACTGCAATCATTTGCAGTTTAACATAACTAAGTTAAGTCTCAAAAATAATGCTCAAGAGTCATATTCCCGACAGGCTTCGTATTTTGTAAAACTGCAATATGGGCAAAATATGTAAATATAAAAAATCAATACACTCACTTATAATCTTAATTAGCATTGGCTATAATATCGTTGAACTCAAGTTGAAGACTTACTATGTATAATGGATAATTAGCTAGTTACTTAAGTTTTCCATGAAACGTAATTTAAGGGATGGAAGAAGTTGTGAGGGAGGAGGAGATAAGGCTGTGTGAGTCTGACCAAGTGGCTGACGTGGGAACCATGCAGGCCCACCTGCTGGGATATTATTGGGATAAATATTCTGTTATCATCATGAATTTCATTATTAATATTATCATCGTTCTCATAATCATTATTATTTTTTTTTACTGGGATTTCCTTGGTTTGTCACATTGCATCTTTTGTTTGGTGGTTTATTTATTTTTTATATTTTATTTACTTGTTGATAAGCTAAATGGTGGGTTTGCAATACTCTGAAATTGGTAAAATACACACACAGACCATCAGGCATATTTCTTCTATGTTGGAAAGTCTGTAAATGTATGACATTGGAACAACCATATAACTTATTTTTATTAGGCACACAGCCTAGTCTTGAACTTGTCTAGAATTGAAATTGTCTGAACTTGTCTTGAACTTGAACACCCTAGTCTCTACTGCAGCCTAGTAGTCTAACTACTATTGACAGAAATCCCAAATATGAGAGATATAGTGTTTTCCATCCCTTAGTATCTAAATAATTTCTTCGAATTTACCCACTGAGTGATTTTGATTATCTTTTTACTTATGTCATAATAATCTTAACAAGAAAAACACATTTTATTAAGATCCATTGTAATTTCAGCTTCTTGTATATAATTAACTTTTCAACATAATAATATTATTTTAATAAGATGATGCTTGAAATATTTAGTGGCTTAAAGTTTCTCATAATTATCAATGCGAGCGTCGAGTATCATGATAAACTGAGGAGAGGCGAAGGTTGGCTGTGACAGTGCCTCCTCGACCGCCGCCGTGAGTAGACATCTGCCTCTGTCTTATCCACTTGGGCTGGACGGTAGAGCAAAGGTCTCGCTTCAGCAGGTCGGCGTTCAATCCCCGACCGTCCGAGTGGTTTGGCACCATTCCTTTCCCCCGTCCTCAGTTCATATCATCATAACACTAATTACCATCTAATTCTTATATTCTGGCGCCAGCAGAACAGGACAGTTTTTGTGTACTGGCCATTAATACACAAGATTTCACATGCTAAATACTTTAAAACATTGTAAACCAATAATTCAACAAGTCGTGATAACGAATGCTGATTTCTGTATGGCGTGATGTTCCAGATGTTGCCAATTTTCCTCCTGGCTCTTGCGGCCTTGTGCTCGGCGGATACTCCAGGGAACTGCATGTTTGAGGACATCGAAGGTACTTGGACCTTCTCGGAGACGGAGCGGACGGGGGACAACACCATCAGCTGTGACGAGCTGGGCCCCATCGTCCACACCAAGACCTTCACCCTCAGCTTCCCCAACACTGTCAACGATGAGCTGGGCAACCACGGAACCTGGACCCTGATCTACAACCAGGGCTTCGAGGTGAGTCCTGTTTTCTTCGCCGAAGTAAAGCATAAAGCCTAATATTTCATGTACACGTATATGGTGTACTGAGCTTGGGAAAATATATATTATTCGAAAGCTGTACAGATAGAAATAAGGGAAGGTAATATAGGTTATAACCTTATACGATATTATATGATCTAAGGGAAATAATGCGATTTCACATTATTTCAGCGTCACAAACTGTTATTTTAGTTTATTTATTATGCACCCCCATACATCCTTTAGACTGTAATGGAAAAGGTTACAGACACACGTATTGAGTTCAGGGACTGACCCCGAAAATTCATGTAGCTAAGCAAGATACAGTCTTGATAAGCTAGTTACAAAATATAATGCATATTGTTAGATCAACAATTATTAGGATAGAGAGCAAGTGTGGTTTTGTGAGAAAAAACGAGCAATTTTTAACCCTTGATTCACTTGTTATTTTTTCGTTATGGGATTAGAATAAATTATTTTGCTTCAATGATTTGAAGTATTTGTTCATATTTTAAAATTTATGCTATGTCAGTCACATCTGCAAATATGTTCCTTAGTTTATGTCAGTGAGAAGTTGAGGCTTCATATAATACCATGTAAGGTCACTTACTCCTCTATAACATATGTTTTACATTTATTAAATAATATTTAACGGGGAAAAATAAATTGCGATACAAAGAGGAACACGAATAAATTCCTCTTGCATGTAATCCCGTCCACCAAACTCTTACTCTTTCCTCAGTGAATAATATTTTCCGTCCGCCCTCTTACCCTTGTCTTGCGAACAGGTGAACATCAACGAGCGGTCGTACTTCGCCTTCTCCTACTTCGAAGGTGACTTCTTCTCCGCAACTTCTTACTGCGACCGCACCTTCAATGGCTGGTCGCGCGACCGAACAGTCAGGAACTGGTCGTGCTTCACCGCCCAGAAGAACACACAGGTACATTCACACTAGTGACGATTGTGCAAGTGGTGTACATATAAAGGGCTCATTGGTGGGCTACATATTGGTGTCTGTCACTAAGATAGGATCGAATATAGTTCACCGCAAGGCCTCGGATTCCATAATGGTGAAGTTTAAAAGGTAGTTATGGTTTACAGTATCGAAGGTCTTTCTCAGGTCAATGAAGAGCCCAAATAGGAATTATTATTATTATTAATAGTAGTAGTAGTAGTACAGTAGTAGTATTATACACATTTAAGTTAAAATCTTCCTTTTTACAGCCCCATAACAAAGGGCATCGTTCCTGTTATTTATGAAATTTAAAGCTGTTGCTGTATTGCCAAAAATTTGACAGTGTCTCAAGCGAGGCTCCACCTATTGTTCGTCTTGTTCTCCAGGTGGCGCCTCGCGTGAGTCAGAGACCCGTACAGAGAGACCTCGACCATTTCTTCAGCAACGACCACAGCCTCATCGAGCAGATCAACGCCGCCCAGAGCTCGTGGACAGCTAAAGCGTATCCCGAGTTCGAGATGTTAGTAGTGTGCTTGCTTTAAAGTGTCATGTTTATTTCAATATTGTCATATACACTCATGATTATGCACTGAATAGCTACTTGTTTTCCAGCTTAACTTCAAGCATCAGTGACAATTTTAAAAATCTAAACATTTATATAATTAGATTAGAATCAGAATACTGATGGTGGCTCCAGGTACACGAGAGAGGAGATGCAGCGGCGGGCCGGTGGGCTGCGATCTCCCGGCTTCGTGAGGCCTCGTCCGGCCCCCGCTACCGCAGAACAGAAGGCTCGGGCTGCTCTTCTCCCGGAGAGCTTCGACTGGCGTGACGTGGATGGTGTGAACTATGTGTCACCCGTGAGGGACCAGGGCGGCTGCGGCTCCTGTTTTGCATTCGCCTCCATGGCCAATCTTGAAGCCCAGTTGAGGATCGCCACCCGCAACGAGCGACAGGATATCTTCTCCCCTCAGGCAAGACTTGAGCAATAATATTTATAAAATAGAATATCTGTCAGTTTTTCTGTCCGAAATAGATGAGACGTTTTGGCGCTAGCTTCACCCAACTTTCCAAGATGACACATGAGGGGGTGGGGAGTACTGAGTGTCATAGGCAAGTTGGGATCGGCCACAGTCCCAGTCTTTAAGAAATATCGGCATCTATAGCGATTTTCATGAAGTCTGAAGTCGTGGATGATCTAGCTTCTCTCACACAGCCTTGATCTAGTTTCTCTTACTTAGTGTTGCCTCTCCTCTCCTCGTGAGGTGACCTGGAGGTGACCTAACCTAACCTTGACCCGGTGTGACCTTCTCCCTCAGGACGTGGTGTCGTGTTCCTACCTGGCTCAAGGATGTGATGGGGGCTTCGACTACCTGATCGCCGGCCGTTATGCCCAGGACCAGGGCGTCGTTGCTGAGGAGTGCAACACCTACGTAGGCGTAGTAAGTATCTGGCCTTCACCTCCCTGTGAACAGGTAATATTATGGAAAGATTACGGGCTATTCATGCCCGTGCCACCTCTTGGGTGGCTTAATCTTCATCAATTTTCAATCGGTAAAGAGAAACGAGAAATCTTGGCATTTTATTATTTACTTGGGTACGTTTCTTTTGATGCCTCTGTTCACCTAGCAGTAAATAGGTAACCGGGAGTTAATCACCTGTTGTGAGGGGCATCTTGGGTCAGCAGTTCGACCTTGAGGAACCTTGATATAGGTCTAAATGCAGGCTTCCTGTCCCAATGGGAAATATATATTTAAATTATATTACGATTTTTAATGCAAAATACAATTACATTTATTTCAATAATTTATATTGACAGTGATTTGTTACAATTAAGAGTTAATTGGGTAGTGTGCATCTGGTGCACTAATAAGAGGCCGTGGGAACACTGACCTCTCCACCTCTTCAGGACAGCCAGTGCTCCACAACCGAGTCCTGCTCTCGTACCTACGTCAGTGAGTATGTACACGTTGGAGGCTACTACGGTGCCTGCAACGAGGAGGTCATGCTGGAGACCCTCGTCAACACGGGACCCATCTCGGTGTCCTTCGAAGTTTACTCTGACTTTAGTTTCTACAGCGGCGGCATCTACCACCACCTCGATCTCAAGAACGACTTCAACCCCTTCGAGGTAGCAGCTCTTGTGCAGGCGATGAGTCACAATAACGTGGCTGAAGTATGTTGACCAGACCACACACTAGAAAGTCAAGGGACGACGACGTTTCGGTCCGTCCTGGATCATTCTGATGGACCATTGGACCATTGAGAATGGTCCAGGACGGACCGAAACGTCGTCGTCCCTTCACCTTCTAGTGTGTGGTCTGGTCAACATTAGCAGCGGTGTTGTGGGAGCCAGTTCTTTGGTCACCCATGTTGGTGTCTCCTAGTTCATGCCTTTGATTTGTATTGTATCACGAGACGAGTAAATATAGTTTAGGCCAAAGGACTTATATGGCGATAATTATTTCTATAGTCATCTTGCTAGTTATAGAGCTTATTATTACTAATATTATTGCACACCCCATTCACCCACTGCTCCACAATTAATGTTCTTAAATAAAATGGTAAAATGAAAGTCAGTACACACAGAAATCACAATAGCGTGAAGCATCAAATGAACAAATCCACAAGGAATCCTTGGTAGGTCAAGTTGATTTCCCGGTTGCAGTTCTTATCACCATGTCGTAGCTCAGACGATTAAAGCGCGTCTGGGATCCTCTAGGACCTAGGTTCGAGAGGGCGGCCCTTGTGGATTTGTTCATGAAAATCAATTATAACGATAATCAAGCATTGTCTAGAACTTTAGTACTCACCTCACCTAATTGTGCTTGCGGGGGTTGAGCTCTTTGGTCCGGCCTCTCAACTGTCAATCAACTGGTGTACAGATTCCTGAGCCTCCTGGGCTCTATCATATCTACATTTGATTTAGTGGTTTACCTTGCACGCAGATCACCAACCACGTGGTGCTGGTGGTGGGCTACGGGGTGGAGGAGACCACGGGCGAGAAGTTCTGGACGGTGAAGAACTCTTGGGGCGCTGACTGGGGCGAGGACGGCTTCTTCAGGATCAGGCGAGGCACGGACGAATGTGCCTTGGAGTCCATGGCTGTTCAAGTCACCGTAATACCTTGAGAAGGTGCCCAAGAAAAGAAAGCAACATCGAATATAATAGTATGAGAAGAATACTTAGAACAGTAAAATAAAATATTAAAAAGGTGTATTTTTTTTTTACCTAATACTTTTTGGGGAATTTGATATATATATACCGCTCTCATGAGTCGCTCTTCTGAGAGTCGTACTGAGAGTCGCTCTTCTGAGAGTCGTACTGAGAGTCGCTCTTCTTCTGAGAGTCGTGAATATTTTCATGTTTTACTTATATAATATTACACCAGGTATGTGATAAAATGAGTACCAAATGTTTAAATATTTAATATACTAAAATAGATGCATGACTAGTTAAGCTCCTTCTTTAGTGCTATCAGCCTGTTTAACTAGTAGTTAGGCCTATATGTATCACTCGGTGATTGACGGAGAGATAGGAGATGGCGAAATTAACCAATCAGAGCAAAGGTAGCAGGAACTAACATGCCGTCATTGGTCGGTGAATCCCTGCACGCTGACAATGCTAACATTACGCCCAGTAACTAGTCAACGATGCCTGTAGTCGACGGCTCTTTCGTTTCAAGCAGTGACTGTGGTGGTGGTGGACTCTAACGAGCTGAGAGGAAAGCAATTGTCTGGTGGGGAAATCAAGTTACTTCCTCGGCGGTCACTTCGGTAAACGCTTTTGCCAACAAGCTGCACTGACACTGCTTTACCAATCAACGTGACACTGCTTTACAGTCAGTCAAGACTGTAGCAGCAGCAGTAGTGGACTGCTGCTGCTAGGGCTGGCAGAAGAGCAGTCACTGACACTCATAGTGCAGAGAGCCCGTTTATAAAGAGATATGTGTTTAACCCCGCGAACTAAACATACGGACAGCACAAAACATCCACTAGACACTGTTACATTTTAATTGCTAGAATTAAGCTGGGGAATATCTATACTATGGCTGCAGGTAATGCATCCCAATTGTAATCTATATGAACAAGACCTAGGGTGAATGACTTCAAACCAATTGGTATGAGATACTTTGAGCTCTGTAACTACTTCATACACTCACGAATATTGGAAGAGATCATTCTTATGCTCTACCCAGAGTTTGCTAGTGCAAGCTAATAGAGTACTCTCGTATCTTGTGTTTTCTCATTCCATGTATGACTCTCTGTGGGACGGGGATATTATATAAACTCTTATCTAGTTCTTGATCTGTACCCCTGTACGTCTTGATGTACAATAGGATAGCATCACATTGCTGTGTGTGTCTAAGCGTATTAGCAAAATATTTTGCTTCACTTCAAAATCCATATTTAAAAAATCCACATAAACAATATGAGGACCTTTGACAAGCCGCCGGCTTCCCGTTCCCGTCGAGGCCACAAGAGATAGTGGCCCTCGGGTAAATTCGGGTAAAAAAAGATAAACCAAGATGTACCTAATTAACATCATTATTTTTTATTTTTTATTTATTTTTTATTTATTTATATATAAGAAGGTACATTGGATTTGTGAGGATACATAGCATAGTATTTACAATCTTGTAAAGCCACTAGTACGCGCAGCGTTTCGGGCAGGTCCTTAATCTAACAGATAATTTTAAGTAGGTAAATTCTATCAAAATTAATAAAATTATAAGATATATTGCAAGGGAAAAAAATGAGAGATTAGTTGGTATATTAAAGCACATTGGTATATTAAAGCTCTGATTGATTGCATTGACAGCTTGATTGGTAATTTAAACAAGATTAATAGGCACCATACAGCAAATTGATAGCACATATAAGACAGCAATGATTACAATGGTAAAGTTGTTTGGATTAGGTACATAAAGATTGGGAGATTGGGTAGCAATAGATACAGTGCAATTTTAAAGCAACAAGGTAGGAAACTATGAAGATGAAATTAGATACTTTTTAGTTTTGTTTTTGAATGATGCAAAAGTTGGACAGCTTTTCAATTCATTAGGGAGTGAGTTCCTTTGACTGGGTGACTGGGTCCCTTTATTTGCAGTGTTTGCACAGATTAAGTTTGACTCTGGGGATATCAAAGATATATTTATTTCTGGTGTGGTGATAATGGGTCCTATTACATCTGTCCAGGGAGAGTTTCAGAACATGGTTTGCATTTAAGAACAGGGTTTTGTAAATGTAGTTGACACAAGAGAATTTGTGGAGTGAGATTATGTTTATTAAAGCGTGTTTAGGGAGTTAAACAAGGAGGCTGAGTGTTGTCTGAAATCAGAGTTTGTTATTATTCTGACAGCAGATTTTTGCTGGGTGATGATGGACCTGAGGTGGTTTGCAGTGGTTGAACCCCATGCACAGATACAATCATGTAACAAGCTCAAGTTCAAGTATATTTATTGAGATAAGAAAGAAATACATCTCAAAGGGATAGAGTAGCTTAGGCTGTTTCTACCCCACCAATCATGTAACCAACATCATGTAACAAAATTCCCATTAATTTCCTCACCTTAGAGAAGTCAAATTGTGTTTGCGGTTATCGTGAATATTAAGTACTATCCCAATTACAACTAAAGTTTACAACTTGATTCTAATTGGGACGTCACGTGAATCCCATTTATATGACGTCACTGAGCAGTGTGTGACGTAAAGTTATGACGTCACTGAGTGAACCCGACTCAGACACAACGAAAACAACAACAAATACTAGTCCTCTTGTAGTCATATGAGTATCTTTATTTTATCCTAACTTAAATTTGTAAACCTACCAAATGAAAATAACTAATGAAGGTCATAGATTAATTAATTTACGTAAGATATTTTTTCTAGATTTGTTGTAACGATGAGAGTTTTGTGTAAATAATAAGACAGGACTGTAGGTTTTATTAGTAATAATGGCGACATACTTGCACACAGCAGTTTACGTGGTGTCAATAACAGCGTCTTTATGTCGTGTCCCGGAAGGTATGAGTTCCTCGTCATGTTGTATGACATATAAATAATGTTGGTGAATGTGAGTGTGAGCGAGGCAGGGTAATGGAGGCTGCTAGGGAGGAAGAGTTGGGGGAGGCGCCAGGGTGTCTGAGTGGCTGTCACACCTCTTGTGTACCCCTGCTGCCCTGCCCCCTATTACCCTGTCTTTGTTGCCCTGCCCCTGCTGCCCTGTCCTTGCTGCCCTGCTCCTATTACCCTCTTCTTGATGCCCTGCCCCTATTACCCTGTCCTTGGTGCCCTGCCCCTATCACCCTCTTCTTGATGCCCTGCCCCTATTACCCTGTCCTTGCTGCCCTGCCCCTATTACCCTGTCCTTGCTGCCCTGCCCCTATTACCCTGTCCTTGGTGCCCTGCCCCTATCACCCTCTTCTTGATGCCCCTGCCCCTATTACCCTGTCTTTGCTGCCCTGCCCCTATTACCCTGTCCTTGCTGCCCTGCCCCTATTACCCTGTCCTTGCTGCCCTGCCCCTACTACCCTGTACTTGGTGCTCTGTCCTATCACCCTGTCCTTGCTGCTCTGCCCCTGCTGTGCTATCCCCTGGCTAATCTGCCTATGCTGCCTTACCCCCTGACTGCTTGGGCCATGCTACCTTGCCCCCCCCCCCCTTAGTATCTTGCCCTGTGCATCCCTGTCCCTTCTGTCTTGACATCTACCCTGTCTTTGTTGCTCTGTCCCTACTAGTATGCCCTAGCTACTCTGCCCCTGTTATCCTTCCCCCTGCTGCTCTGCTCCTGCTGTCCTTCCCCCCTGCTGCTCTGCCCCTGCTGTCCTTCCCCCTGCTACTCTGCCCCTGCTGCCCTTCCCCTTGCTGTTCTGCCCCTGCTGTTCTTCCCCCCTGCTGTTCTGACCCTGCTGTCCTCCCTGCTGTTCTGCCCCTGCTGTCCTCCCTGCTGCTCTGCCCCCCTGCTGTCCTTCCCCTTGATGCTCTGCTGCTGTCCTGCATTTGCTGCCCTGCCCCCTGACTACTTTACCCATACTGCCTTGCCCTCTACTACCCTACCATACAGCCTTGCCTCCAGCAATCCCTGACCCTTCTATTCTGCCCCCAATTCCCCTGCCCTCGCTGACCTGTCCCTTACTACCCTGCTCCTACTGTCCTGGCCCATAATACCCCTGATCCTGCTCCACTTTCCCTGTTGCTTTAGCCCCATTCCTCTCCCCCCGTGATGACCTGCTTCTGCTATTCTGCTCCTGCTGCACTGCCATGCCCCTTATGTTGCCATGCTACCCTACCCCTGTTGCCCTGCCCATACTGCCTTACCCCTTACTACACTGCCCATCTATTGTGTCCATCCTCTTTACTCTGTTGCTGCTCTGCTTATTCTGCTCTATACCTGCTGCTTGCCCTTACTTGACACCTCCTTCAGCCCTGCCTTTGTGCCTCTGCTGCCCCTTAGCTACTGCTCTACCCTTTTACTCTACCCCTGCTGTCCTGCCATTGTCACTCTGTCTCTGCCACTGCTGAGCTCTCTACTGCCCTGTCTTACTGTCCTTCGCCTGTCACCCTGTTCCTTACTGCTGTGCCTTGTGCTGGTCTGTCTCTGCTGTCTACCCATTACCCCAGGTGCCCTTCCCTTGCCCTTATTGCCCTAAACCTGCTGTGCTGTCTGTGTTGGCTTGCTCCTATTGCCCTTCATTTGCTGCCCTGTGTTGTGACCTAAAATATTGTAAATTTAGCTAGACATTTTCTTGAGTCCTTCCAGCACATGAGTAAAGGTGAATCAAGCTATGAAGAATGCAAATGATGGTTCAAGAGATTAATGGAGGTTAGGTCCTTTGGGGTGTGAGGATCCAGCCAAGATGTGAATTGACTGCGTCAGGTCAAACCTTGACAGAGAACAGGCGTGACATCTAGTTATAATAAGGAAATTTTGGCTTTAACTGAATACAATGCCTACAGTGGTTCAGGATGTAGCAGAGGCATGGAATGCCCACGTGAGTCATAGCCTGAGGCAGTGGGCAGTTGTCGTGTCTTGAGATGTCACAACAGGAATGTGACTAATCATCCAGACCATTCTAGTGAGGACCTCTCGAGTTAGCGATACATGCCAGGACCTTGGAGTTAGTCTCTCTTCAGGGGAGTGGAGGGCCAAAGAACGAGGTTCCCAGAGCCGAGTATGGAGTCTCATTTGACTGTATGTATGGTCGAATTTGTGTAAGTTTGTGTGAGTATGAGGAAGCTAACACTGGAGGGGAATGACTTGAGTAAATTCTGGGTTAGGTTGGTAGGCTAATTAATGTGGATTGGTTAGCATCCTTTGTGTGGACTGGGTAGAGTCCAGGAGTGTGGACTGGTATGGTTCAGGAATTGGCATAATGTACAAAAATTATATTTAAAATACTATATATATATATAATAAATACCAAATATACTTGAGCTTCAGTATCCTTTCCTTGTAAATTCATGTCATGAGCTGAACAGTTCATCTCGGAGAGATAGGTTGTAGTTTGCTGATTTTTTTTCACATGGGCAATGATTTAATCACATATGACAGATACATGTATTACACTACAATATGTAAGTCTCCATTTTCAACATGGTGTCGCACAGTATGTAAATTCTCATTACATTACCTGTCCCTGTTGCTCTCAACCTACTGCTCTGACTCTTCAACCCTACCACTGTTATGCTATTGTCTTGCCCAAGTAGCTCTACCCTTCTGACTCTCCACTGCTAACCTGCCTTTATCACTGTTCCTGCTGCTCTGTCCTTGTTATTCCTACCTTTCTGCATGGTTTCTGTTGCCCTTCCCCTGTCACTCTGCCCCTGCTGCTCTGTCACTGCTGAGCTGACTTTTTCCATGGTGTACTGCCTCTAATGCCTGCCCTTATTTGGGCTGGATGGTAGAGCAATGGTCTTGCTTCATGCAGGTTGACGTTCAACCCACAACTCTCTAAGTGGTTGGGTACCATTCCTTCTCCCTTTCCATCCTATCCCATCCCAAATCCTGATCCCTTCCAAGTGTAATATACAGTAGTCATAATTGCTTGGCACTTTCTCCTAGTAATTCTCGTCTCTGTGTTCCTGCTACTCTGTTCTTTCTGGCCTCCTTTGCTGCTACATACTGTCCTTTCTGCCCTCCTTTGCTGCCTACTCTGGCCTTACCCCGACTACTCTTCACCCGTACCTTGCCTCCTAATGCCCTGCCCCTGCATGTTGGTAGTCTAATGAAGGCTAGTGGCCAGATGGGGCATCCAGAATGTTGTAAGGGCACTAATTGGCAATTCTTGGGATGCCAATCTAATAACATATTTGTTTATTTTCCCTTTAGGCATTATGGAAAGTGAAAGTGGCAAAATACAGGAAGATGAGATTTGGACAGGAGGAGGAGAAAATGCATTTGTCAATATTAACAACAAATTTGAAGTAGTGAGGGAGGATTTCAAGAACTATGAAGTGGGCTCAATGACTGACAGTGTCTCTAGTCAAGTCAATATGCAAAATGTTTCACAGGTAAGTAAATATATTTTTATGATCTGCCATTCTGGTTCTCCTATATCCTGAATGTCCTAAGGCATGCCATCTACAGTCTGGCAAGCTGTGTAACGCACCAGTACCATAGAGACTACAGCATCCCTGAAGGGTCATGTATGGTGCTTTGGAAGTCACTGGAGATGTCATCTGGCCAGAATAAACTGATGCTCCGATTGTCTCTTCACAAGCACAAGTTTTCCCAGAACCCTTAGTGATGTTACATTTGAGAATGATAATGGGAATCCTAAACTAACCTAATCCACCATTTACAAACAACCTTTCTCTGCCTTATCATCAAATGGCAGCACCTCCCCCAAATCCAGGGTTCTCTGGTTTATAGCAATAGTTCCTCCTCACATACAATTGACTAAGATCAATCCAAAACTTAGCTTGCTGGTTGTCATGTGGCAACCTATGCCATCTTTTTCTTAGCCAAGAAAGAAGATGGCTGCAGATGAAGGAACCAACTCCAAACATCAAACAAACAAAATCCCTTCTTCCTGAGGAGGGCATAAAGTGCCCCAACCCAATAGCCAGAAGTGAGGGCCAACGAAAAGACCATCTTAAAGAAAAGATCCTAGAAAAGAGAGAGGGACATAGTAAAATGAGAAAAAGAAAGAAAAAGCTCATGATCCAAAGACAAAGCAAGCTTAGCAAGAAAATTAGCCAGCTGGAGGTGGGGGGGGGGGGGGGAAGCTAAGGAACTTGTAAAATGGCAAAGACAAAACGTTGATGCCAAAAGCTAACAAGAGGTTCCACAGAAGCTGACAGGAAGCAATATTAGGCATTAAACAATAGTCAACAAATAGGCAAGAAAGACAGGATCACCAGAACTGACACCGAAGCACCTCAAAAGATGAACTGTCCAGAAACACCTGGAACACCAACTCAACCTTATGCCATTCATGTGTTTGGGTATGACTGAAACTGTGCCAAGCCCCAGAGATAAAAGGGAACCATTTGCAAGCAAAGGTAAAGATGGCACCTTAAACCTCAACTAAGAGAAAGAAACAAACCCAAGCTCAAAAGAGGCAGGAGCCATTAATGAGGTGAGGTTCTAATCTTGCAGAAGGAATCTGCACAAAAAGGATGGATCCCAGAGTCCTACCAGCACTCTGAAATGCACCTGTAGGAGCGACAGAGGAATAGAGCTAAAACTTCAGGGGGGGGGATACATAAAATTCTCTGTGCTAAGTGAAAACTCCTCAGAACCAGACAGAAGAGATCATAAAGGGTTGAATGGCATGTACAGATCTACCTTAGGCTTCCCCTAACAACTGCAGATGCCCACCAATTTGTATAGAGGGCCTCAGGGAAGAACTAGGGTTTCCCCATCAAATGCCAAAGATCGACAAGCGTCCCTTTCCCATGGGAGCATCCGAGTCAATAAGGACCCCTCCCCTTTTTCTCCCTTTAGAAGAGAAGGCAAAGAATCTCTGATGTGAAACTCTGGCTCAACTGTCCCCGAACCAAAAGGAGCCAAAAATTCTGAAGGACCCAAATGCTTCAGAGCTTGGACCAGGGGAGAAAGAAAGTGGCTGGGTGCACTACACCAGCATCTCCCAAACTACAGGGCAGCAAGGAGGAGGAGCAAACTTTTGTTTTAACATGTCTGCAATAACTAAATGCTTCATCTTGTCAAAAAGTAGAAGAGGCGCCAACTTCAGCTCACTCAAGTCAGACCATGGCAGCTAAAGGCAAAAACGGGGATGTCTTGGAAAGATTTGGTTGAAACTGAGGAATTAATACAATCATCAACCCAACATATGGAATGATAGACAGAAGGGATAATTATTGACGAAACTGCATTGCACTCGGGAAAATCATGCACAGCAGTGGTTAGCTCAGAGGAAAGGTTCACTCCACTCCTAGAACACATGAAACCTGTGGGGAAAATCATGCACAGCAGTGGTTAGCTCAGAGGAAAGGTTCACTCCACTCCTAGAACACATGAAACCTGTGGGGAAAATCATGCACAGCAGTGGTTAGCTCAGAGGAAAGGTTCACTCCACTCCTAGAACACATGAAACCTGTGGGGAAACTCCAACACTGACTGGAGGTGATTGGCTGGAAGGCCGAGCACGGGGGGTCACAATAACCACATCAAAAGAGGATTTATATTATGTGTGTGTACATATATTTCTAAAGAAAATTACTGCCAAAGAATTTTTTTTAAATGTTCTTAGCATTTAGAAACAATATAAGTCAAGGTACTGTATGTACCAATCTTGTATTTGTAATTAATATGTTTTGTTGTGTACATTTCAGCTGAACAGAGATGAATTGGATTATGTGAATTCTGGTTTGTTGGATTTGTTACAAAATACATCCCCTGGAGTTACTGCAGTAAATGAATCCCCTGGTAATAGTGTGGAAGTCAAACCAGAAGAATTTGATAGATATACAAGAATATCTTGTATCAAATGCAACCAGCCACATTGTTACAGTCTCACCGAATGCCACAATGCAATTATGGTAACTCCTGAGTCTGTATAAATGTAAATATATATTTATGCATAATATATTAAGAAAATATTCACTTTTCTTTGTATACTGTATTAGTAAAAATTTTGACGATTTTCAGATTAATCTAGTGATTACAGAAATTAATACAGTGCAGTATTATTCAGTTTTTTGTATGCTCATTAGCTATGATGTTCCTAAATCACTTGATATGTATATTGTACTCTGTTTTGGTGTCTTTGGATAGTGTTGGAAAGCTCGCACCCGCAATGAAGTTGGTGAAGTACAAGAGGCACGAGGTTGTATTGCCAACCCTGATCATGTGTCTATGCAATGTGGTATTAAAGAAAATCCTCGTACACCGCTCAAAATTGAATGCTGCCGAACTAGCTACTGTAATAATGGTAGTTTCCCAGTTCTACCATCTACAGATCCAAGTATGTTTAGGGAAATATTTTCAGTGATGCATCAGATGTTAGATAATTTAGTAACAGATTTTGTGTGTAGACATGACTTCTTATGCAGTAGGGTACAAACACCTTTATCTGGTTCCTTAAAAAAGTTATTGCTATTTAAGTAGAATAAATAAATATAAATATTACATTGCATTAGTAACAAAACTTTTGGTATGAATTGAAAAACTGAATGATCTATAAAATTACACCAGATATTAACCAAAATTTATTGTTGGCTGGAATTATGTAAAGTCTCGGACATCTGACCACCTCAGTGCTGACATGGTTTCCCATTGTTTTGGTCGCCGTACTATAGAATGGATATAAATTCACTAGAACGCGTCGAGCGTAGGATGACAAAGTTGATCCCCCAAATTAGAAACCTGTCATATGAAGAAAGATTGACAAAGCTTAAATTACATTCTCTAGAAAGGCAAAGAATTAGGGGGTGACATGATAGAAGTGTACAAGTAGATGAATGGACATAATGAAGTGGATATTAATAGGGGTATTAAAAGTATCAACACAAGACAGAACACAAAACAATGGGTATAAATTGGGTAAGTTTAGATTTAGGAAAGACCTGGGTAAATACTGGTATGGTAACAGGGTTGTTGATTTGGGGAACCAATTATTGCATAACGTAATAGAAATAGGATCCCTTGATTGTTTCAGGTGTAGGTTAGACATATATATATATATATGAATTAGATTGGGTGGTTATAAATAGGAGCTGCCTCGTATGGGCCAATAGGCCTTCTACAGTTACCTTCATTCTTATGTTCATTATTGAGGACAGAATGTCTGTTTGGCTGAACTGCTGCTCTGATAATTAAACTACAGGTAGTTATATTACCCATTTTTAAAAGACGTTTCACCAGTACAGTATACACATGTGTATTATATATATTATACCATTAGATAGGGTACACAGTGGTGCTCAAGTCTTGCTTCCCCCCTTTCCCCTCTTTTTACCCTCAGTGCCCTCTTTCAATCGTTATTTGACCTATATCTGTATAGACATATATTTCCAAAGTTATACATAGTGAATTCCACCATTAACACATCAATACAAAATGTGAGCAGGAAATAAATAAATAAATGAACAAAGTTATTCTCATGTGGCACCACCTCATTACTACTGAAAAAACACAACTTTCCGGTTTACTACAGCTAAACCATGATGGGTAGAGACTTTTTACATGGCTTTTCTTGCTTCCTAGATGCTAATTAATAATGTCAAAGGGAAAAATAAATTCAGAATTGTTCTTGCTCATAACAGTCAATACAGCAATATAGCCTGTGCAGTTTTAAGGGTTAATAGTATAGATTGAATGAGTGGGTCTTGTTGTTACTTGAACTGTAATAAAAAATGCAAAATTAAAAATATAAATATTTAGCTACATTTCAATTTAGTTGGAGCAAAACATTTTGGGCGGGTTCTGATACCGAAGAGTTAAATCAGATAATTATGTTGATGCTTCATAATGTGGTAGTAGCAGTGATTGTCGTTTACCTCTTTCTGTTTATTTGTGGGTGTAGCTTGGTGTTTGTTTAACAGACTGCTCAGTAAATATTGTATTGTACAGTCAAATACAGCAGCATCTACAGCATTACCTCAAGCCAGTAAGTGTGGTTAAAATGTTAACTTCAAGGTGAGAGGCATATATTTTATAGGAAGAATTAGTAGGAAAAAGATATCCTCTTGAAATTTCTTCATCGTGAGTCAGGTCTGCTGACAGTTGAGTACGGTTTTGAATACATTGCTACGGTTGTCGTATCCATTAAAGGCAAGAATTTTTTCTAAGCTGCAATAAATAGAAAAAGGCAAAGTGAATAGAGAATAAGCACTGTATTGTATAAATGTTTGTATATGTGAAAGAAAATGATGGAGAATGAGAGTGCCCCCTTGTGTATTATTCATATTTAAATATAATATTCTATCATATAAACATTTCTTACAAAATTTGTAGAGCTGTATTTTGCAGTATTAGAAAGATATACAGTACAGTACTTAAAGAAAATAAATTTTCTTACAGTGAAAGATAACGAATCGCGAGCATTAAGGATATTTGTGATTCATGTGGTTCCTGTCATGGTAGTTATTGTAATTGCCATTGTTGTAATCCTCCTGCTACGTCGCGCCCATAATCGTAGGATGCGGGAATATGCAGCAGCAGCTGCGGCTTCTGCATTACCACCACATCATGCTCTGTACAGAGATGAACTTAGAGTAACTGCTGCAGGAGATTCAACTTTACGGGTGAGTTATCAACATGACTTCATATCCCCACATTGCCTTGTGTTATACTTGACCAAAATGGATGAAAGGTAATTGTAGGGGGAAAAGGAGGTTAATGATAATATATATATATTCATACATTATTATTAGTCATTACTATGTGGGCTCAGTATTGATACAAAAGGGGAAAATATATTGAAAGAAAATTTTAAATTAATAAATGATAACAAATAATAATAAATGAACATAAATAACATAATAAATAAACTAATTAAAATTGCATGAACTTTAGGAAAAGACTTTGTTATAATATTTGTAAAGTACAGTTCTGTATATGCTTTTCTTATATTTGATGCACAGGAAATCTTCAATGACTCCATCACATCTGGAAGTGGATCGGGTCTGCCTTTACTGATCCAGCGCACCCTTGCCAAGCAGATCTGGCTAGCAGAGGTTATTGGGAAGGTAAACAAATATTTTATAGTATGATTTGATAATGTTCTTGCCTTCCCAGCTACACTTTTCTGACTTGTTGTTTTTGTGCGAGTTTGTCACGTAAGAATTTATAGAATTTGTGTAAGTAAACAAATGTTGATAACTTTAACTGGTTTTTTATATAATACTGTAGCTCCAGCATTTTGCTGAAGGTATAATGTCTTGCATTAAGTAATATGATGTTTGCCAAAGCTGCCAAGTTCAAACTAGTCCAAAAAGAGAGCCATTTAGTGCAGGCGATGAGTCACAATAACGTGGCTGAAGTTGTTTGACCAGACCACACACTAGGTGAAGGGACGACGATGTTTCGGTCCGTCCTGGACATTCTCAAGTCGATTGAAAAAGAGAGGAGAAAATGGGGTAGTGAACAGGAGGAAAAGTGACAAGCACAGTAAACAGCTGCAAAACTACATCTGTCGCTGCAGCAAATTCCCCAAGAAGACCTGCTTGCCTGAAATGACTCTCAGTCACATAGTTTTCACTGTGGAGGGGTGGGGGGATGAATGGAATAGTAAGCTCTGGACACTTAGTATTAATTCATTGTTCTTGACTCACTTGGGGGAGAAATAAATGACAGGCACATTAGGCAACAGGACAGTGGATGGTCAGCCCACTAGTACATTGAATATTATTAACCCACAAAGGAGCCAAAGTTTAAAATTGATTTGTTTATTGAATTGCTTAAATGAGATACCCTGACTATGGTTACCCATTTGAGGCAATAAAATTTACGTGACTAGGACAAGAGAGCAGTATTTACAGCCACAGTGAACACTACTCTGCACGAAGTTCTGATTTTCAACCCTCGCCGACCCATGCAACAACCCCCCAAGTTACACGGTCATCACAGTCTGTCGCCCAATCTTTTATACAGCTGTTGCGGGCTGAGTAAAGTCCTGCGGTATCATTTGATCTTGACTGGTAATCTCAAGTGGATTAGTAAAGCTGCAACATATCTGACATCATCATTATTTCCTATGCTTCTGACTTAACCTGACCTGGCAATGTTGTTAGCACCCATAGGAGGTGTGATTTCTCATTGTCTGCTGATGGACTACTTGTTGCCGCAACCAGATCTGTTCTATTGTTACCCTGTTCTAATGTTCTCATGTTGCAGCCTGTGCTTTCTGGGTGGGGTTTTTTCAGTTTTGGATCTATCTCTGATATCCCTGTTCTCCACATGCCACTTGAAGCACACTAAATTTTGGTCAAGGTGAACAAGGAAGCTACTGGGGCCACCCAGAAAGGGACATTCAATGCTGGAGTTTTATAATCCATGTTATATACATGGATTATAATCCACGTACTATATAGTAGGTTATAATTATTGTTTTGTTATCCCAGGGCCGATATGGTGAAGTGTGGTGTGGGGTGTGGCATGGGGAGAAAGTGGCAGTCAAGATATTTTTCTCACGTGATGAAGCATCATGGGCAAGAGAAACGGAAATATATAGGTAAATATTATATATTAGACCTTTTTACATTTTGCAAAATACATTTTTGCTCATCATTTTAGTACCAAGTAATATAAGAGGAAGTTTTTAGAATGCTGACCACCTGTTTAACACCATTTTCAGTTGTTTTGACTGCATTATAATTTATTGGCATTCATGCTATTGTATTATAGTTATAGATTTATATCATAATTAATTAGTGTGTATTTTCCAGCACTGTGCTTCTGCGACATGAAAACATTCTGGGCTTTTATGGTTCAGATATGACATCTCGTGGATCCTGCACACAGCTCTGGCTAGTCACCCATTATCATCCACATGGCTCTTTGTTTGACTACCTTAATGCTCACACCCTAGATCATACAGCACTTATGACTGCAGTGCTCTCTACCATCAATGGTCTGCTTCATCTACATACTGAAATCTTTGGCACACAAGGAAAGCCTGCCATTGCCCACAGAGATATCAAGTCTAAAAACATTCTTGTTAAGGTAAGAATGGTCTGTAGTTTTGAACAATAATCTGACCTCTTTGCTGCTTCATGTAAAATATCTTCCAATTAAACCGGCTTTTATTATTGTATTTTACTTGTACTGTATTCAAATTTCAGTGCTGGCCCCCCCCCCCCTACCCCAGTAGCTTCCCAGTGCATTAGACTCTTGCTAGTACCACAGGTACACCCACAACACTTCCAGGCCTCTAGGTTTTTGCAGGTCTGCTAAACACCAAGAACAGAATCTGATGCACTCGTCGAGAAGAGGGAAGCATGTAAATCGGAAATTGATCCAATATTGACCATAAAGTAAAGATGAAGAAAACCGTACCATGAATCTTCATGATAACTAGAGAAAATGAAGAAAACCAAACTGTAGTTTGCAATGGAAAATAACTGCTGTGGTAATTACCATGCACACCATCAGGTGGTAGATAGTCACCTGGAGGTCCTGTTGGCCAGCACCTGCTCTCATGCACCTGGGACCACTTTTGATGTTCCAGCCTCGGCCTCAGTGGGGACCTAGACTTCTATTTTCTAGATAAATAAAGTAAGGAAATTATAAGGAGAATGCACTAGGCCAATGTGACTATATAGCACTTGGAAGGGATATGAAGACCGGGAGCTGAGATAGGACAAAAGGAAGGAATGGTGGCCAATCACTTGGACCATCAGGGATTGAATGCCAACGTGCAAGAAACGAGACCTTCACTGTACCAATGAGTCCAAGTGGTTGGACTCTTTTGTTGGTAGAAGTGATGTAGCATTCTTTGGGATGCTATCCAACAGTCTGCTATTTCAAGAGGGACCACTTGGTGGCTCCCTGTTACTAGTGGCTTTGGTTAGCTCCACACATGTCAAGTCACACAAAGCCCCTGCTAGTTACTAAAAGCCTTACCAGGTCCCTGATCAAAATCTGGTACCCTGTACAAGATGCAGAGAGCAGGGGTTTCTTGATCATCCTCACCGAGAAGTCAGCCACCAGAGCGATAGTGAAACAAAACACAACAGCAAGCAAATGTAAGCTACTATGGAGCTCCATCCTTGACAGAAGTTTATAATATATTTTCATATAATTTGTAGGTTGTGTGGCCTGTTCTTCCCTATTCCACATTCCATTATGCAGGCGATGAGTCACAATAACGTGGCTAAAGTAAGTTGACCAGACCACACACTAGAAGGTGAAGGGACAACGACGTTTCGGTCCGTCCTGGACCATTCTCAAGTCGATTGTGAGAATGGTCCAGGACGGACCGAAACGTCGTCGTCCCTTCACCTTCTAGTGTGTGGTCTGGTCAACTTCCATTATGCAACCCAGCTTCCTGTTTAGATAGTACTTTCTGTAACTATGTCGACCATTGTATATACATAGACATAGTGAACAATAAGATAGAAGAATTTGGTACTATTCACTTTTTAGTTTGAAAAAACTGAAAACAAACTTAAATATTCCTAGACCTAGTATAGCACATATGTCTTATATTAGACCTCAGATAGCATGTCATATGTCTAGGAAGGTTAGGTTAGGTTAAGATATTTTTGCACCATCAGTACAAAAACTTTTTCAGTTTGTCCAAATTCAATAGTACCGATATCTACTTTCTAATTGCCTTATACGTCAATGTATGTACGATGGTCCTCATTGTTACTACAAGTACTGCCTAAACAGGAGGATGGGGAGCATTATGTGACATCTATTTACAATGAATTCCATCTGCCAGATTTTATACATTAATTTCTACAATTTATACCAGTACTTGTTTAATAATTCAGTTCTTTCTTGCAGTTAAATGGAGCCTGTGTGATTGCTGATTTTGGATTAGCAGTGATGCACACACAAACTACAGGGGAAATTAATATCAGCAATAATCCTCGAGTGGGAACAAAGCGATACATGAGCCCAGAAGTCCTAAACGAGTCGTGAGTTTTCTATTTCTTGTAATTACATATGTGTAATTGTTTATTCTCTGCATAAACCACAATAACATTGCTGCAGATAAATAACCCAATGCACGCTTACGAAGTGAAAATGTTCAGTCCATCTTGGACCCTTATCAGATAAAGGAAGAAACCATTTTAAGGCAAGGGAGATGGTGTATTGTTAAATTAACTTTTATATATAACATACTCAACAGAAACCTTTGTCATTGTTTTGTGGCTGTTGATTCATGCCTTTCTCAGTACATGGCTAAATGGTCTAATCTTTAGAGAATGTGTGATCTGACTTGGTTATCTGCCCCTTTGCACTCATCTTGTATGTCTTCTGTCCTAACCTCTTTGTATCACTATCCTAGCTCTGTTTTATTTCAACTTTTCCTTTATGTTTTGCATTTACTCTCCTTCCCTTCTCTGCTTGCTTTATTTTAGTTTTCCTTTCTTTTCGTAGACAGTTGCCTTTCGCTCAGTATTCATGGCTTGCTTTATCCACTTACACCTCACTTCCTCTCTTGCCTCATAAGTGTGTCTTTGACTGTCTTCTATCAGTTGTGACTTGATAAGTGTCGAGGAGGGACCAAAATGTCCTCGGTTTCATTTTCATGTTAGGTTGGGTTATTTGTAATAACCTACTGTAAGTGTAGCTATATAGGTTTGAAGATTCCAATAGTGTTAGTCCATACTACCCAGTCTTGTAATTTATTCTACCTGTCTTATGAACAATATTACAAAATTTAAACTGGATCATAATATATTCCTCGAAGAGCTTTCTTGTTATCAATCTTTCCAATGCTTTCAGAGACCTGAAAATCTAAACAAGTATAAGTGAATTTGATCTTCTCAACACCTTGCCGAGAGTACAATTATTTAATAGTTAGTGTCTCAATTTGTATGGTTGTGAACTGTGGCACTGCAAGATGCTAATATTGATAGCTAAATTGTGTTATAAGGAAATAGTTTAAACAAGAATTAAGTGTATATCCTCACACTAGTTGCACCCTGCTGCCTGACCTACCGGTAGGCATGTAGGTCGTGCCTACACTTAAAGAAATAATTCACAAACATATGATAGTCCTTTTATCTGAAGGCAATTTTCCTGCAAACAGCATTCGCTCTCCTGGAAGGGAGAGCTTCCTTTTGTATCTTCATAAGCTTCTTGCCTGAAATCCTCCAAATCTAGGTACCATAGCAGACTATTGAATCACAGGCTGAGGACAAAAATCTGGCCTCCATAATGAAGGCATAAGGGAGTGGTGATACTAGATCAACCACATTTTCAAAGGGAAACCCACCAGAAAGGTAGAACACGGCAAAAAGAGCAACTACATGGACAACATTTACAACTCTGATTTTAACTTTTTTACACACTCATTGTCAAGGTCCAGTCATTATTAGCTCCACATCCTCACCCTGCCTTCCCCAGATGGCAACCCCAGCATCCCTAGTGTCTGGGGAAGCCACCCCACTTACTCATGCACATGATGTGCTATGGTGCTGTCATTCTTGTGTCTTCTGGCTCTGTGAGTGGTAATCCCCTACTAGAGACTAGAAGCCGAATCTGGTACACTCGGGGGCAAAGGAAGTCTGGGGATACTAGATCAACCCAAGCCAAGGCCCCATTTTCACAGGTTGGGGATTGAAGCAAGTGTAATACATTGAAATATATGGAAAATCAACACGATTATTGATAATTCTAATGAAAATACATTGACTTTTATTATTTGTATTGGAAACTAAATTTTCATATGCTTTAACACGTTCAAATCATTCATAATACTGGCGAGTCAAATTTAAACAAAATGGCAAGTACTGTACCTTATAAAATACTAGAGGAGTACCTGGTGGAACCCAGAATAGTCTCTATCTCCCCACATTTTTAGATATAAGGTGCAGCAAATTGTGTTTTCCTGGAACTTGGTTTAAAAATATCATTATACCTGTACTGTACATATACTGTGGTGTTGATTGTAGCTTTGAAGATTTACAACAATGTAATTTACTCTGAAAGGCACAGTAATCATATATAACAGTAATTTGTATACATCTTTTCAGAATAAACATGAGTGTTTTTGAATCATTCCGTAAAGTGGACATCTACGCCTTGGGGCTGGTTGTGTGGGAAGTGTGCCGAAGATGTGTTTCAAATGGAATTGTGGATGAATATAAACCTCCTTTTCATGATGTTGTTCCAAATGATCCCAGTTTTGATGACATGAAGAAAGTTGTTTGTGTTGACCAGTATCGCCCCATGATCCCTAACAGGTGGACTAGTGATCCAGTAAGTATGCAAGAGTCTTCATATACAGTAGTTAGTGTTTCTGTAGATATACTACACAGAAATATTGCAGAGGAAAATATAAAATGTTCTGGCACACTTTAGATTTTAACAAGTATAAGGATACATTCATGAAAAACCTTATGCAAAGTGAATGTGCACACAGGCAACTTTTAATACAGGTTATGTATAGAAAAAGTAGGGTTATGTTGAGAGCATGAATAATAACCTACTTATTTGATCAGTCTTGGAAAAGTTTTCTAACAAGGTAAAGAATCCTGGAATAATCACTTGTTTTTCCATCTCAAATGCTGCAAACAGAGGTTTGTAATGTTAATAGTCGAGTCTAGTCTAGATACTGTTCAATGATATTAGAAATGTTTTTATTTTATGCGACAATTTCAGAATTAGAATACTCTGCCATTTGAAGCATCACGTAAGACTTCTCTTAGCTAGTTTATCGGTAACAAACTATCATTCAAAATTAATGCATTATTCACGATGGGTCATACCTGCAGATGAAAAGTATATTAAGCCAAATTAAGGAAGTGTGGTGTTGATGGTGAAAGTTCTCTCCCGAGGATAATAAAGAATATAAAATATTGGTAGATAAATGGGCAACTCATAAAGGAATACCTTGTAGTTTTCACCAACATTTTTATTACAAAAGTTTGGCATCTTTGTAATGTCGTCAGGTGGGGAAACCTTCCATCATACGAAAACTATTTTTCCTAGAGAAGATTTCATAAAGCTGCACATTGCATTATGCACTGTATTAATTCAAATATGTCGTGGACCAAACTCTCACAAGTCGAGCCTGGCCTCGGGCCAGGCTTGGGGAGTAGAAGAACTCCCAGAACCCCATCAAGCAGGTATGTCGCAATTAATCTTAGACCATCTTGAAGTTATCTTGAGATGATTTCGGGGCTTAGCGTCCCCGTGGCCTGATCCTCGACTAGACCTCCTTTTTGTTACACACCCCTCCTGTCTGTTTTGTTAATTAAAGTTGCATTTGAAGGCTGCATAGAGTGTCGGAAAATCCGACACCATTTAATATATCATACAGATAATAGCTGTATTACCAACAAGTTACCCATAGAAAACGTAACTTGTAGTGGAATTACCGTCTAAAGAAAACGGGATATCATCACCACATACTATTATAATTCACCAGCTATTCTGCTGGGAATTATTCTTAAATACATAAGTCTTTGGACTTTACCATCATAAAAACATCTTATATAAATTAACTTAATTATCAATATTAAAGTAGAGTAAATGTGACCCTTCTTTCACGTTCTGAAATCTGGACAATGTAAGCCAGGCGTCAGAGTGGAGGAAGGAGGGCAGCCATTGTTATTGAGACCAGAGGCTCACACGGGAGCAAATTCGGCTCCTGTTAAATTTACTTGGACGTAGTGTTATGGAACCCAAAGGTGTACCATTTTTCAACACGCTGTCTACATATCAAGTTAAGTGTTCTTTCCGAAACCCATTATCTATCATTAGTGGCCATTAATGTCATTATATAGGGTGACCCGGTTAGAACGCGAAATCGCCTCATACTAAAGGTAATTAAGCCAGGTCTTTAATGTTCCATGTACTGTATAGTGTTTTCTCTGATATAGCTTGTCATATATAGGATTCTGGCTTCACAGCTAGCGCACTTTTGACAGGTCAAGACGAGGATGCAAGATTATGTGCACCAGTTACTGGGTGATAGAAGCTACCTCAAAGAGGATAATTTGGTGTCTACACCCTAGTTATACCTGGTGGACTAACCTGCTGTACTATAAGATAAGGAACCTCTTCAATGTATGTAGTTAATTCCTGTAGTTTGATTGGCTGCATATATATATATAAATATAAACCCCCCCTAATGTGTAGAGGATCGATTTGTGAGATTATGAGATTATTGCAGAAATACAGTCCACTTATCATTATACAAATTGCTATCGAAGTATATAAATTAACGTAAATATAAATTCATATAAATTAAATAAATATAAATCTCACAGGTCGGTTCCCACATTATTTGGTCCTTCGAAACCGAATTATTTGGTTCTTCGAACCGGATGACGGATTATTCGGTCCTATGAACCCACATTTGGTCATCTTAGTACCGGATGAACCAGTTAACCAGTGGATTCATTAAATATACTAAGTGCAGTGTTATTTAAACAAAGCCAGCAGTCAAGACGGCAGCGTAGCCTCGAGGGAGCTCAGGAGCCTCCCTCAGCCCAGTTCAGCTTCGTCAGCGGTTTCATGCACACCCACAGATATTTGGTGGCGTGTTATTTCGTGAAATGACAGCGCTAATATAGAATCCAGCCAAATTAGTGACTGTGTCTTCGCGAGATTGTTCACGGATTTCGTGGTGTTACATTTCGCGAGAGATTATCTACGAATTTTGTGGACTTTATTTCGCGAGGTCACTAATAATATTTAATACTTCTAGATAATATTAGAAGTTTCATAGAGGCTAATTAAGAGGCTATTATCAATAATTGTGTATATTATTTCTCCAAAATAGAGAATTATTTAATATATTGCACTAGTGATCACAGTATAATATTTACTAATTGCCAACCCACAACAGGGTAGGATAAAACCATTGACTAGTTGAACTATTATCGTTCATCCTAGTCCCATTATTACCATAGTGAATGGTCCAGACCCTATTTTGGGTGTAATTTTTATCAACTCGAGTTGAGTTGTATATATAATAATTTACTTATGATCATTACACCTTTGAGTGATTAATTAGTGTCTCTACCATCCTAGGGTGATATTGAAGAGCTAACCTAAAGGTACTTCCAGTGACACTGGTTTATCACTCAAATCATTAGTGTGTATGATTGTATATATATAATGTGTATTAATTTTAAGTGCTAACCTCTAGTAGAGGTAGGATTATTGCCTAGTGAGCAGAATTTAACCCTAGGCTACCATCAGTGCTTGTTCAGTATTATGAGCAGCCCAAATACAAGCCCCACAAGGCTTCACCAACTAGCCAGGATGGATAATGCAGGGAGAATGAAAAGAACCCTTGCAGGTCTTAAAGGCCACTTAACAAGACAGATCAAGAAATGTGAAGATTTGTCACAACAATCAACAGTTGATTATGCTGACCTGGAAAGCTATTATCAAGCAGCTGCAGGTAAATTTGAGCAAATCAAATGCCAAATGGCTGTCCTTGTGGGGACAGACTACTACCATCAATTCATTGGTAGCCCTACTAAATATCAGGGCATAACCATGTTAAACTCTGCAGGAGGTAAATTACTCTCAGGCCCAGTATCAAGCCTGAGGAGACCTATGCCTGCAGATAAACAATACCAGTAGAAACCTAAATTTGTCAGCTGATTATATTTCTCCAGTAGCATTATACTAAGGAGATTACAGCTGACTATAGTAACAGAGGTTGATGTTAGTATCATCATTTAAAGCTGAAGATGAGTTCATGAGGCCTCAGTGGCAAATCAGTGAACAGTAGCCTAAAACAGCTACAAGTCACTGCGACCAATGTCACTGAACCCACTGCAGTCTCAGAACCATACTATACTTTAATGATGAGCTATTCAATCTTCTGAATCAATTAACTAAATTAAACCCTAATAAATCTGATGACTGATTTGATACATTTATTATTTAATCAAGATGTATTCCATGGGCCTCAGTGTTTATATATCAGTGACCAGTTACCTGAAGAAACTTCAAGTTATATCTAATGTCACTGATATCACTGCAGTCCCTGAATCATACTTGACTGTAGTACTTGATCACATTCAGTCTTCTGGGTTAAATAATATGTAATAAGGCTTGAATATTAGCCTTTCAAGAGTTGACAGGGAAATGAAATCGCATTAGACTTCTAACCCCTGTAACTCTAGTACGGGACATCCGTCCTGTACGAACAGACACACAAATGTGTGATTACTAACTACTAACATCAAATTAATGTAATAATTCGATGGAGGAGTATCGGTGTTCGTCTGTTCTAATTAGGACTTCGACCCGTGAGCAGCCCCCTGGGGAATTATGTCGGAAAATCCGACACCATTTAATATATCATACAGATAATAGCTGTATTACCAACAAGTTACCCATAGAAAACGTAACTTGTAGTGGAATTACCGTCTAAAGAAAACGGGATATCATCACCACATACTATTATAATTCACCAGCTATTCTGCTGGGAATTATTCTTAAATACATAAGTCTTTGGACTTTACCATCATAAAAACATCTTATATAAATTAACTTAATTATCAATATTAAAGTAGAGTAAATGTGACCCTTCTTTCACGTTCTGAAATCTGGACAATGTAAGCCAGGCGTCAGAGTGGAGGAAGGAGGGCAGCCATTGTTATTGAGACCAGAGGCTCACACGGGAGCAAATTCGGCTCCTGTTAAATTTACTTGGACGTAGTGTTATGGAACCCAAAGGTGTACCATTTTTCAACACGCTGTCTACATATCAAGTTAAGTGTTCTTTCCGAAACCCATTATCTATCATTAGTGGCCATTAATGTCATTATATAGGGTGACCCGGTTAGAACGCGAAATCGCCTCATACTAAAGGTAATTAAGCCAGGTCTTTAATGTTCCATGTACTGTATAGTGTTTTCTCTGATATAGCTTGTCATATATAGGATTCTGGCTTCACAGCTAGCGCACTTTTGACAGGTCAAGACGAGGATGCAAGATTATGTGCACCAGTTACTGGGTGATAGAAGCTACCTCAAAGAGGATAATTTGGTGTCTACACCCTAGTTATACCTGGTGGACTAACCTGCTGTACTATAAGATAAGGAACCTCTTCAATGTATGTAGTTAATTCCTGTAGTTTGATTGGCTGCATATATATATATAAATATAAACCCCCCCTAATGTGTAGAGGATCGATTTGTGAGATTATGAGATTATTGCAGAAATACAGTCCACTTATCATTATACAAATTGCTATCGAAGTATATAAATTAACGTAAATATAAATTCATATAAATTAAATAAATATAAATCTCACAGGTCGGTTCCCACATAGAGTACCTTAAAAGGCCACAAGTTCCCCACCTCTGTCTTAAGAGAGCACTTTCATATATTATTTTGAAACTTATAAGGCATATGCATGAATATGCAAGGAGGGTTCCAATTGTTATTTGGCCACGTAGCCCCTTTTGGCAGATTTTAGAACCATTTTTAACCCTTTCACTGTGCAAATCATATACGTATGCTTTTGGCCTAACTCGCTGCACTACGAAAATCATACAGGAATGATTTAGAGTATTGCATAAGATTTCAAACTCCTGCAGGGGCTCACATCGACTTTCTCAGACCTCCAGTAAACAGATGCTATCTTTAAAAAAAAAATCGATAGACACTGTTCCTGGGTGTGAAGGCCTCGGTACTAAGCAGCCAAGGCTGGCGTATGAAGCACAAGTGAACAGCGCTGCTGTTTAGCTTGTGTCCACAGCATCACTTAAAATTTACAGTGTATAAGTAACTGTGATTATTTTGCATTGAAAGTATCATAGAAGATCCTGAGTGTGATAGACTATGTACAATGTTCAGATACAATTGAACACAATGCTGTTTATGATGATCACAGCACGAAGCAGATAGCGACAGGACTATGCCATTGTTTGGTACATTTAAGTATTATGAAATGATAATACATGTTCCTTTAGGAAATAAACTTAATTATGAAAAATGATTCATAATCTCGATTTAGTGAACAGGATTCTGATAATAATAGCAGTATTGTGCTTACAGTTAACGATAGGTGTATTATACAGTACTACAGTAGAGTTGATAATACATTTTGGTAACATTTAATGTTAATTGAATTTATATACAGTAATCCAATTTTTTTTTTTTTTTAGGTATTAGCAGGAATGTCCAAAATAATTCGAGAATGTTGGCACCAAAACCCTAGTGTGCGCCTGACAGCACTCCGAGTAAAGAAGTCACTGGTGAAGCTGGCACAGGAAGAAACCAAGATCAAGTTGGAGTTTGACTGTTGATAAGGAAAAAAACAAACATACAATTATGCTTACTCGATTTATATTACGTATACTGTATTGTATTATAAGCAGGACTATTTATTTACTGTACATTAGTACAGGGGTGTAAAATGCTGTACTTCCTTGGGAAAGATGAAGTGAAAAGCATCTTCCCATGATTAAGATGAGTAGTGAGGTAGAGTAAGGCTGTTTCAACGAACAAAAATATATTTAAGTTTTTCTTATGTTTTGAAGGCATAAAATACTTTTAAACTAAACAGTTTCAAAGGTTTTATTTCTTTTTCTGGGAGGCCCCTTTGGTAGCACTGTTGCTGGCACTTTGGTGAAGCCAAGCCTTGAGAAGTGTACCAGGACTTCGAGACTCGTGTTGACCTACTGGGAGCCAGGACCAGAATCTTGATGCTAGGCAAAACAGCATAAACTACTGCCCCAAGGAAATGTATAAATTCTTAATCACAAGGGGTCAGATTCACAAAGTAGTTACGCAAGTACTTACGAACCTGTACATCTTTTCTTAATCTTTGGCGGCTTTGTTTACAATTATTAAACAGTTAATGAGCTCCAAAGCACCAGGAGGCTGTTTATAACAATAACAGTTGATTGGGAAGTTTTCATGCTTGTAAACTGTTTAATAAATGTAACCATAGCCGTCAAAGATTGAGGAAAGATGTACACATTCGTAAGTACTTGCATAACTGCTACGTGAATCTGGCCCAAGATCGTTGCTGTAGATGAATAGCACCAACCTTGATGTAATATGCTCGACAGTTGCCAAATGGTGGCCCGTGTCATCAGGGGTCCTTATCAGCCACTCACCTTACTCATTCGCCTGATGCAAGTTGAGGATGCATCACTCTGCTCAAATTCTTCAAGCTGCTTTTCTTTCACCTAAATGGTGTTGGCAGTCCCTAGAATAGCGGTTTCATGGAAGCATATTAATTTATTTTTTCTTCCATTAAAATTTCACTATTATGTTTGCTTTCATCTACATTGCATGTTCCCTGCTTTCTATTTCCCCTCTGACTATATAACAGTACTCTCTTAACTGATCTTGAGTTTTTTCCTGCTGCACAAGAGATACCTGCTCTGAGGAGCTGGCTGCTCTTGAATCTTCTTGCCTCCAGGTAGTATACGGGACTTGCTTTCCACGTGGAGCAGGGCCAGATTTGTTTATAGGCCCTTGACCAAAACATCTACATGGGCATCACCCCTCTGGTCAGTGTAGCTATTCAAAGACTAAAGATGTACATGTAGACAGCTGGTGGGCCCTATGCCATGGTCAACCTGGCCTATTGGGTTATGCGGTCCTGACATGGAGGCCTGTTTTTTGAGGTGGTGATGGTAGTTAGCTTTGACCTTGTGCATAAATAGTACCTGGTCCTGATTCCTGTGCATTTTAATAATACCTTGTACTTTGGCTTGGTGTTTGCTTGGGTCATGTAGATAATTATTCTTTGGCAGCTACATACACCTTGAAAAAGTGTATGAAGCCATGGGTTAGGGCAGGGTTAGGTGTGTGATTATTCTACATGCTTCCCTTGTGCCTGGCATACCTTACTGTTTGTATATTAGTCCTGACAGCCAGTACCCATTACTTCCAAGTTTGCTTACCTTGTGTTCTCAATTGGCAAGGATGTGTTGGTTGTTGTTGCTATGTTGTTTGCAGCTTTACGGGTTGTGATTTAACGTTCTTGGATGCTACAGGTTCTTTCTGAAGCCACTGTCTTTTCACCTGTTGGATTTAGAACTGACTCTTGCCTGTGACTGCTGGCCTATACCTTTCTTGCAAGGGCTATAGGCCTGTGCTCTTGTGTGGTTTAGTACCTGCAGTTCGTCAGTGAAGTATGTGGCTGTCCCGGACCATGAGTGACCTAAGCCACCGTGTCGTGGTCAGGTAATTACTTACGTACATTTAGTTACAGGATGCATCACTGTTAGTGGTGTTCATCCACATGAACAATTGTTTGCTTCAGACTTTATTTATTCCGACAGTACTGTAGTTTGTTTTGTTGGGCCTTTCTTACCAAACTCCCCTTGCCTCATAGTAAGGACCAGATTCTGGTCGTGGCAACCTGTAGGTCAGCTCAGAGGCCTGGGGCATTTCTCAAGGTTTAGCTTCATAGTATAAATCATATGGAGCTACAGAGGGCCCACCAGAGAAAAAGTATGTATTACATTCAATACTTAATTTTTTTTTTTTACTTGATATTTAAAGTTCATTATATTTTTTATTGTGTAAAATATATGTAATTCAATATATAAACCTATTTTATTATATTTTTTGTTACATAAATATTTTTAAACCTTACCAATTATATATTCAAAATTTTGTCTTGTCATTAATTTGTGTATAATATTTGAAAAATACCCTGGTGAGATGTATATATATATATCTTGAAGACTTGATGACACTGGTACAAAATATGCTCTAGACAGACAAAAGGAAAGTTGCATTTATATTTTGTTAATTTGTGCTGGTGTGTGCCCAAGGCATAACAGCAGCCACGTATTGCCAGTGTTGTGTGGGTCATATGACAGGTTTGGTTATGCTGATAACTTTAAAACCAGTCTAGCATATTTTAAGCAACTTGTGTAAGAAGAATTTACAGGCAGGTTCTATTTGGTAATTTTTTCTTGCGTAGTAGACTACTGGGTAATTTACATAGTTATGTATGTGCCAAGAACCCACATTAAGGAACCTACACTGGGGAACGTACACTGAAGAACACTCCTGGAAGCTCACATTACGGAATCTACACTGAAGAACACTACTGGGAGCCCACATTAAGGAACCTACACTGAAGAACACTACTGGGAATCCACGCTGAAGAACACTTAAGAACACACACTGGGGGACACTTTTATCATCACACTTCTTTTGTTATTCTTATACAGTGTGTGTTCTGGATGGGCTTTGTGTGGAAGTGTGAAAAGTTATTTCAACTGTCAAAGAAAAAAAAATGATTGGGATGCAGCAAGATATTTAGTTTAAATTACAACAAAATTATATCTTGATTCATATTTATTTTTATTTTTTACAAAATATACTTCAGTGTTCTTAGCTGTAATATTAGTTTGTAATTTTGATGCTCTCTTTAAAATAACATGAAATAATGCTTGTCAGTAATATTTTTAATTACATTTTATATTGTATAATATAGTGTGCTTTATCAAACGATGCAAAAGATGTTACTGAGGTACAATAATAACTTTTATACTGATGAATGATACTACTCACTTTGGCATATTGTATAGAAAATGTAATAAAAATGGTTGTGCCATAACCCCTGATAACACTAGTGGCTAAAGATTATGATGTTCGCTTGGCATGAGCATGTCTTAAATTCAACTGTCCTGGGCTGTATATAATGTATGTTCTTCACATACAGACGAGGAGTCACAATAACGTGGCTGAAATATGTTGACCAAACCACACACTAGAAAGTGAAGGGACAATGACGTTTCGGTCCGTCCTGGGCCATTCTCAAGTCGATTCTCACAATCGACTTGAGAATGGTCCCGGACGGACCGAAACGTTGTCGTCCCTTCACTTTGTAGTGTGTGGTTTGGTCAACATATGTTCTTCACTCATACTTTTTATACATTGATATTTTGTTATACTTATTGTGTGATCTCCATAATGCTCTGTAACACAATGTGTCTACAGTGATGCTAGGATTAAGTGAATGTTTAGTGTTGAGTTGTATACATAAGTATTGGTGTATGAGTTGCAAGTGAGCATGGCAGCTGAAACATTTAGGTGATAAGGCAAAATGTACTATTAAAAAGAAACTAGATTGACTGGGAATTTTACTATGGACTTAGAAAGAGGGAAAAACGGGAAGAGTTGTAAAATTTGTAAGGGAATAATTCATTGACTAAGCGGTATATTCAAGATACTCTTGCTTGGTTCATAAATTACTGACCATTACAAAATATCAAGCAATTTGTATACTGTTCTGTAATATAGTTGATACGGATTTTTTTTTTCCAAAATGTAGGTATAATTAGACACAAGATTAATTCTTAATGAAATTAGATTTGAAATAAGTGTAGATTGTTGAAAAGCAGAATATAAACACTTTGTTAATTTAATTGACATTGGATATTTTCTTGGCCTCTCTCTTAGCATTGTTAACATGGCAAAGACTTAGACAGGAGATCTCATAGGTACTGTATACAGTTTCTTTTATTGGAAAGACAACTTATCACATTTATCATACCAAATGTTTGCCTTACATTCTCAAGCTCAAAATTGTGCTTTAAAAATATATGCATTATTAATATTTCCCTACTTTTCTGTTTTTCTTATTCCATATTTATACTTTCCCTATTATATACACTAGTATATAACTTTTAAGTATTTTGTGTTAATTGATTTAATCAAAGACAACTACAAGCAACAAAGTGACACCTGCGACACTAGCAGACTGACAGCTGTGACGGCTGCGACTGCAGCAGACTGACGGCTGCAACGGCAGCAGACTGGCGGCTGCGACGGCAGCAGACTGACGGCTGCGACGGCAGCAGATTGGCGGCTGCGACGGCAGCAGATTGGCGGCTGCGACGGCAGCAGACTGGCGGCTGCGATGGCAGCAGACTGGTGGCTGCGACGGCAGCAGACTGACAGCTGTGACGACAATAAAGCGATAACTTCAGCATCAACAGTGTGTCAACTGCAGCACCATGAGTGATAATTGCAATACCTTTTAGATCTACAAAGTATGAAAGTCTTTATCAGCCTGCTTGAGTAGGTTTTGTATGAATCATTGAGCTTAGGATATCTAAGATATTGTATATTTTATAGATTATATATGCCTGTTAATAAATGTATTCAAATAGGATATATATTCATTGTAGGCAGTGAAAGGATGTTGAAAGAGGTATGTGTAGATATATGTTTATCCTAAAGAAAAACCAAAGTCTAGGTTGATTGAATGTGAATGCAAGAAACAGTATTAGTTTAATTCTGATGTATGGAGAGGGGTTATAAACCAACTGCTTTAATTCATGGAAACTTGATTTGATAGTTTCTGAAGATGATTATGAAATGTATCACTATGAATGTTAATATTTTTGTTTGTCAATTTGTGCATTTAGATAAAGGTCTGTGCTTGTACATAGATTTAAATAATGGGAGGTGATTTGTATCATGACTTATGAGCTGCTGTAGCTGAAGTAAATGTTGGTGAGAGTAGTCATCACCAGCACCTGTAACATTATGTGATAGATTTTTATGCAAAATATAGTAGTCGGATCAGAAGTTGTAATTGCTGTAATGCAGGTGTGCAGGATGATGCACACAAATATCTGTAAACCAACAAGTTGAATGATAAATAAATATATCAATAGTAATTTTATACTGCATTTCTGTTAAAGTATCATTTGTACACATATATGGTTATTTGTAGGTATGTTTTTTTTTTCCATTTCCTCTTACATTGGTATTGTCTTGTTGTGGCATTGAGGGCTTTTGTGCTGTACTGATCCTAATTCTAAGGACAGTTGAGTGTGACTAGTGAAGATGATCACTAGTCATCTTCTGACTAATGGCTGAGAACTAGACAAAGCACAAACTTGCTGGCTATGGACATCAATAACACAATTAGTAGCGATACTTTAGAACCTCAACCCTGCAAGACATTACTTCAGTTTAAAATTCAGCTGGAAAAAAAACTGGAACAATGTGAAGAGCTTTGACAAGTTGCTGGCTTCCTATCCCTGTCGAGGCCAATAATGATGGTGGCGTCCTTCACATAAAACGTTGCTCCTTATAAAAAAGGAGTAACTGTTTCAAACTGAAGCTACAATGTAGGACTGAAAACAGGAGATGCTTTTTCACCCACAGGGTTATAAACCCACGGAACCGCTTACCCGCCGAAGCTGTAAATGCCAAAACAACTCAAAGTACATCTGAAAAAGATCAAGGCAAAGAGTTGGTGGGGGGGGCTTTGACAAGCCTCTGGCTGCTTGTCCTCGTCAAGGCCAATAGTGTTAATGGCTCTCGGGTAAACTGGTAAACTCTCGTCAACTACCACTCTCAGGATGAGAATGGTGTGCATAATAAGCTACTGCTTGCAGGATAATTTACTGTACTAGAATTTACGCCATTAACACTAGTAGATAAAGACAGGCTATTTAACACAAGGAACACAGGTGGAAACTGAGTGCCCAAATGAGCCACAGAGATATTAGAAAGAATTTTTTTAGTGTCAGAGTGGTTGACAAATGGAATGCATTAGGAAGTGATGTGATGTAGGCTGACTCCATACACAGTTTCAAGTGTAGATATGATAGAGCCCAATAGGCTCAGGAACCTGTACACCAGTTGATTGACAGTTGAGAGGCGGGACCAAAGAGCCAGAGCTCAACCCCCGCAAACACAACTAGGTGAGTACACACACATATACATGTACAGCCACTAGCACGCATGGTTTTGGGCAGGTCCTTAATCCTAATTTTCCCACATACATCCCCAGGAAGCAGCCCGTAGGAGCTGTTTAACTCCCAGGTACCTATTTACAGCTAGGTGAGCAGGAGCATCAGGGTGAAAGAAACTGCCCATTTGTTTCTGCCTCCGCCGGAGATCGAACCCGGACCCGAATCCCTGAGCTCTGTCCACTCAGCCGTCAAGCAGTATGCATCTTATATGGGTATGGACCCATACTCACCGCTACAATAAGTGCACAATAAGTTACCACTCACAGAAGAATTAGGGGAGACAAGATCACCATCTACAAAATTATCAGGAATTGGCAGGGTGGATAAAGACAAACTATTTAGCATAGGCGGAACACGAACAACGAGACACAGGTAGAAACTTGGTACTCAAATGAGCCAGAGACATTAGAGATAATTTTGTCCATTGTCAGGGTAGTTATTAAATAGAATGCATTAGGAAGAGATGTGGTGGAGGCTGACTCTATACACAGTTTCAATTATAGATATGATAGAGCCCAATTGGCCTCTGCGAGGACAGATAGGTGAGTACAGGATGAGTTGATGAGCACAATTAATATAACCGCCCCTGGTGGCAACAGGAAATTGTTTAAGCCACGATATGGATTCCATTTAGGATTTCCTGATAAGTTTATTTTTTATAGGTATGTGAGAATTGAGTTACAATGGTAAAGAGGATATATATGTGCGTTGATGCTCGGTATTGTAAAGGGGAATGATAAAGGTTAGGCAGGTGGGGCGAGAGCCGCCATAGGCTCGTGGGTCAAGTCAAACACTCAGGCCCAAGATGGCGCTCATAACAAACGCGTCCACGCCGTTTTCATCCTTATTTTGTCGCTTCCTCTTCCTTAGTTTACTGTATTTTACCCCAGGACTCGCACAAGATGAAGTTCCTGGTATTAGTGAGTTGATCAATACTTGTTATTTTACTGTATATGATTGGTAGAAGAAAAATATGTTAACTAACGTTTCGGGCCAGTTTAGGATCTTTGGATTTACCTTAAAAGACCCAACAATTTGCTTAAGGTCCATTGTCTTAAGTGGACTCGATGGGCACAGAAAGTCAGCTAAATTTTAAACTGAAGTATTATCTGGCAATTATGGCTTCGGTAGGCAAATAGTTTAATTTATTAAACCATGGTTGACAAGGCCTCAACCTGTTTGAACAGGCATCTCCTGTTTTTTGTCCTACATTGTAACCTGTTAAACTTGAAGCTGTTTCCTTATTGTATTTGTTACACTGGACATTTGAAAAAGTAGTTTGGATTAATATCTTTCAATTTCTAGTACAGTTCTCTCGTTCTTGAGTCGGTTGTAGATGAGGATTTGATTCCCAGGTAGGACAGAAATGATTAGGCACATTTCCTTTTCCCTAATGCTTCTGCTGACCTAGCGGTAAATAGGTACCTTGGATTTATGTTGTAGGGTGGCATCCTCTTGAACATTAGTAGTTCGACCTTCAGGGGACTTTGAAATAAGCTTAGTGTATAAGTAATTACCGAAGTGTAGTTACACCCAGCCATTTTGACTGGATGGTAGAATGACGGTAGTCTTGCTTCGTGAAGGTCGGCGTTCAATCCCCGACCTTCCAAGTGGTTGGGCACCATTCCTTCCTCCAGTTCCATCCCAAATCCTTATCCTAACCCCCGTCCCAGTGCTATAAAGTTGTAATGGCTTGGTGCTTTCCCCCCTGGTAATTAAAAAAAAATTAGATGTAGTTGCAGGATGAGAGCCATGCTCATGGTTTCCCGTCTTTCCCGCACTTTGTCGTATTATGCTTTGAAACTTCAGACAGTTGTGTTCTTCACCACGTCTCACTTAATGTATTCCAATTGTCTACCACTGTTTGCAAAACTGAACTTTTAATGTTCTTTCAGCAACTTTGTTTAGTCGGCTTAAATCTGTGATCTCTTGTTCTTGAGGGGTCCAGGTTTCAAGAATTCTTCTTTACTATTTTGTACATAGTGATCATATTGCCTCTTTTTTCTTCTATTTTCTAACTGGCTTATTAAACACCTCTAATCTCTCCTTGTAGCTCTTGTCTCTAGGTTCTGGAAGCCATTTTGTTGCATGTCTTTGCTCCTTTTCCCATTCATTGATGTGCTTTTTGGAGATAGGGGTACCATACAACAGCTGCATATTCCACCTTTGGTCTCACCAAGGTCATGAATAATTTCTTTAATATTCAGCATCCATGTACAGTATTTCAAAGCAATTATGAAATTTGAAAGTGTAGCATAGGCTTCTTGCAAAATGTTCTTTATATAGTCCTCAGGGGACAGTTTTCTATCTAGAACGACCCCTAGATCTTTCCTTTTATCAGAATTCTTTAAAGCTCTTTCACATCATTTGTAGGGTGTATGTGACCTATTTTCTATTCCACAGCAATGCATTATTCACATTAAATTCTATTTGCCAGGTAAATCTCCATTTATCCATCTATCTCCATTCATTTATTTTGTCCTGGTCATTTTGAAGGGTATGACAGTCATCTAGGTTTCTGATCTTTCCTAGTTGCTTAGCATCATTAGCAAACATGTTCATTTAATTTTGTATTCCTTCTGGTAGGTCGTTATATAGACGATGAACATCACTGGTGCAAAAACTGAACTCTGTGATATATACTCTGTTAGTAACACTCCTCCAGTCAGATACATTACCTCTGATGACCAAACCACACACCAAAGATGAGATGACAACATTTCGGTTCAACCCTGGGCCATTATCAAGTTGATTGTGGACCACCACTACAATCGATTTGATAATGGTCCAGGACAGACCGAAATGTTGTCGTCTCCTCATTTTCTGGTGTGTGGTTTGGTCATCATATTCTCCGGCCATGTTATTGTGACTCATCGTCTGCACATGACCTCTGAATTACTGCCCTCATCTTTCTGGCAGTTAGAAAAGTTTCCAGTCATGTCATATAGTCTCCCTGTCACACCTCCAGCATGTTCCAGTTTCCAAAACAGCCTCTTGTGTGTGACTCGGTTAAAGACCTTTTTTTTTTTTAGGTGTAGATAAACACAGTTAACCAGCTATCTCTTACCTCTGACTATCTCTATCTCATACTGTAGAATCTCTGTGGCTCTATTATAAAATCTAAGAAGATTTGTTACACAAGATCTTACTGCTCGAAAACCATACTGTCCGTCTGTCTGTTGCTATATCATTTCGCTCCAGGTAATCTATCCATTTGGCTTTAAACTATTATTTCTAGTGTTTTCACTACCACACTTGTCAATGACATATGTCTTCTCTGCTGCTATTTTTATAGATTGGAAGTATGTTTGCCTTTTTCCATATACAGTATCTGCTAAGATTCCCATACACAAAGATGGAATAAATTGAAGTGGAATGCCCAGTTCAGGTCCACATTCGATCAGAACCCAAGGGTGAAACCCATTTGGTCCAACGCTTTATTTCTTTGTAGCTCATTGCGTAATTTGTCCACATTGTCTTGAGGCACCTCTGTGTACAGTACTCTTTGACATTGTGTCTGGTTTTCCGAAAGCTTCATTTTGTACAAATATACTTTGGAACTGTTCATATAGTGATTCACATATTTCCTTTTTGTTTGTGAATCTGTTCCCCATTTTCAGTCTCAGAAATCCTTTACCTGCAATTTGCATTTGTTGAATTTATAGAGTAGGCCTAGTTCTGTTTTACATTTATCCACAATCCCTTTATCAAAATGTCTTCCTGCCTCTCCTCTCACTGCAGTGTAGTCATTTCTTGCTTCATTGTACTGTATTGCTGTTATGTTTGAGGGTCTGGCCTCTTCTCATATTGATTCCATTTTTTCATATTTTGTTCTCTGGGCCCCCCTCACAGTTCTGTTGACCTGTCCTGTTTTCTAGTTCTGCATCTCTGTTTTAGTATAAATGTTTTTGTCCTCTCTCATATTCACAAAACTTGGCCATACATCTTATTTACTTTCCTTGCCTAACAACAATTATTTCTGTAATTCTTAATAACTCTTCTTCATTATTATTTAAAGAATCAAACTAATTAAAGAACTTCCCAAGTTCTCCATAGTATCCTCTTCTGAAATAGTTTTCAACTGCTTCATTTTCCTAATTCTCATCTAGATTATAACGCATTACATAATTTATTTCCAAAAGGACAGGGTCACTCCTCAACGGAGGGAAGAGAGAATCAATGAGTGTGTTGGTAATCATTGTGCATGATTATGGCTTCAGAGAAATGTAATGTCAATTGGAATAAAATTTTGCCACAAGATATTAAATTTGACAAAAACAATATTATTGTGGGCTTTATCAATTTTAGAATCCTGAATAATATCCTCCAGAAGATGAACCAGTCTTCTGTACCAGTAAGGGAAGTCAGACCAAGACAGTAAGGACATAGTAACATGGCATGAAGCAGTGGTATGCTGCACTCATTCTCTGATTTACCAGATGGAACAAATTTGGTACTATTAAATCTGATTCTGATGTAAATATATCATTGTGATCTTCTAGCCTGTAGTGTATTTAGATTTGTGCATAATTATTATTTATAAGCATATAAAATCATTTATATATTAATGTAATGTCTAAATATGCTAAAACATGTTATTATATTTTATTTGCTATAAGGAAAATCCAGAAGATTTGGTGATAAATAGCACAAAAAAAGGGCAGTTTTCAGAAATAAAGATTTCACACAAATCGGGATCGTGTTTGGAACGACATAACTGAGTTTCAAGGGAGCACTGTACCATCTTACTTTAGGAAAAACATTCACAACAATATTTATTTCATAGATGAGGTGTAAAGTGCTAGGGTTATATATATTTAAACAATTCAAAGCTGAATAATATAAAATCATAGCAAATCAAGATAGTTTTCTTTATTGAAAAAGCTCATAAGACTAATGTGTGTTTATGTGGTGGTTACATTTAGTGCATTCAAAATTAGGCATTGTATTTATTTATGATTAATTTTTCAGATGTTCCTACTAATGTTGGTGGAAGTCAAAAGCCTGGATCAGGAACCATGCCTCCAAAGCCTAGCTCCACTGAATATCTTCAAGGTAGCAACCAAGATGAGCTCTTCTTTATTCTCTAGGTTCCCATTTAGTTACATTACAGTTAGTTTGAACATGACAATAATTAAGTCACACGATACAATCTGGTATAGCCTGAAAGTTTGAATTTTGTGAATTTTGTTTGATCATGTGTAAGGTTTGGGAAATATTTACAGGCATACTTTCACTAATATTCATTTGATTTTATATAAATGACTTCAATATTTGTATTGATAGACTTGAATTCAAATTCTTTTCATCATATCCATCTGCATTTGCTATTTTCAGACTACAGTATAATAATTGTATTATTGTATGTTCTCCAGATTTTCATTTAATGCATGCTGGACGAGAGTTGAGTGTGAGAGAAGATGGGAAGAACAAGTTGCATATCTTCTGTTACAAAGGAGAGCCAAAAACTCTCACGACACTCTTCAAAACCATAGAGGTTAGTTACTAATGAAATACTTTAGCTTTTAAATCATCCCCCTCCCCCCCCCCCTCCCCCCAGTGCATCTTAAAATTACTTTGATCTGTTGACGTTTTGTTTGTTATTGTTAAGATGGTAATTTGTGTATTGTAATTAATATAATAATTCATTGTCAGGGGACAGTGAATATATATATACATGTTAGGTTAGGCTTATATTGAGCTCCCTTCACATTCAGGTAGAATTACTGACCCACTCTAGGATGCAACTCCTCAACAAGCTGACTAATTTCTGGGTACCTGTTTACTGCTAGGTGACTGGGGGAAATGCACTTAACTATTTCTGTCTCTCTTGTGATTTGAACCCAGAATTCCCGATTGTGAGTCGAGAACGAACCCGACTGTACTACCAGGATCCTGCTAAACACTACATAATTTTAAACTTATTTTTTTGTAGTTTCAAAGCAGAAATAAAAGCAATCTACCAAATATACTGTGCATCTTCAATTCGGTTAAGATTGAACCAGGGCTGAATGATTGCAGCCAGAGATTTGTTGTAACTGGCGATGCCTTCAGAAGGGTGAAAAATACATTGTCATAGAATACTATGCTATTGTACAGTAATGAATCATATTTTTGCTTACATTAAAAAATGAATACTATATAGCTTGCTGGACTCCTCTTGAGTCACTATTTGTATTTATTAATGCTGCCTCTTATGTCATTGGGCTACCAAGGATGGGAGGCAGTGTAGTTAGAGATGGGAGAGAGGCAGTGAGTGAGGGATGGGAGGGAGGCAGTGAGTGAGGGATGGGAGGGAGGCAGTGAGTGAGTGGATGGAGGCAGGCATGAAGTAAGGAGGGGAAAGGAGAGAGGCAGTTAGTGGAGGTGGACACTAGTACTAGAGTGAAGCAGGGAGGGAGGGAGGGAGGTAAGCGGGCATGCTGGGTGGAATGGGGTCTTGTTTCTCTATTTGTGGCATGCTGTGGATTCATTTCCTGCTCTTCAGTGCATATGGCTTCGGTGGCAATTTACACCTCCCTTCATTTGGGATTGGCTTAAATTCACAGTCTATTCACCAGCACTCAGCCTCCCAGCTGGTTTTCACAGGGTGTTACCCTGCACATCTTGTTCTGGGGGCATTATGGAGTGTTTCTCTGAGCCTGCTCCCACTGTTTGCAGTTTTCCAGCATTCTGCAGATGTTCTTAGTATGATGGGTTATTAGTAAATTTTCCTTTTATGGCATTACATCTATTCCTGCTGATTGCTTCCCTGTGTGTTTCCCCAGCTGTAAAAGGTAAAAATTGCAAATGGTAGTGATTATGCTATAACATTGTACTGACAATAAAATTGAAATGCATGTAAATTAAAATATTTGTTTCTTTAAAGCTTCACCTGGATATTGTCGGGGATAATTTTCATCACTTTGAAGGACCAAACTCCTCAGTTGTTAGACAAGAGCACCAGGAAGCATCATGGCTGTCATTTTATCCATGGCGGCTACGAACATTCAAACTGGATATATAAGGAGTCTTGTGTTGGCATTGAGGCAAAAACTGGCTTTAATATTCGTCTCAGAGTACGATGTAAGTATTAAACTTTCCTAGTTTATGGGTCCGGTATGAGTACAGTAGTTTAGTCTTTATTAAGTAGGTTTGCATGATTTGCTTTGCAGCTTAACCACTGGACTGCGCCGGCTGACAGTACTCGTGGCAGAAAAAGCGCAGGCCGAGAAAACATGATTTTAAGATTTCAAACCATTCAAAACTCGGGTGCGGTAGGTTGGGTATAAAATGGACTCCTGGGACCTCCATTGAGAGGCAGCCATCTTGAAAAGAATTTCCAGGTATCTGTAGGGCTGCTGGCTGGATCGGTTTTGAATGAGCAACCATGGGTGGCGCAATTCAAAATTGCTCCCAATTCCCTATCGGACGTGGTATTGAAAGATCGCTCTCAGTCAGTGAAATTCAAACCTTATTGTTTGAAGAACATAAGGGTTATGATATTGATGAAGCTAGACACAATAAGGACCCAACACAAGAGGTCAGAGACAAGTGATACAGCATCGATGAGGACGATACAGCGAGCGTATCCAGTAGTAACCAAGCGCCACCCATGTCATGTCATACTACCCCTTGGTCTGTTAAGATAGAGCAACCTACCATTTACCCTAGTTTCCACTTTGCTGAAAGAGAAAAGTAGTTTAGTTTTACTGTGCCTGTATTTTCAGAGCAAATTTTCCTTTATTGTGAGATTGATCTCAGATGCCCATGTTTTCCTCACCTCTACGAGTACAGTACACTAGGTTCTGGTTCTAGTGCTCAGTGTGCATGTGGATTTCTACATGGTGGTATGAGAATGGGTTTGAGGCCACCCAGATAAGGGGCATTTCATTACATTTTGCTTGATAAATACTGTATTTGACAATGAAAGATACAAAAAGTTTCCTTGAATATTCTTGAAATAAATGTGCTTTACCTGTATTTGGTTTATAAAGAAACTTGATAACTTTATATTTATTAATAATTATAATCACAGGAAATATACCACATTAAAGTACAACTTACTTGGTCCCATCACATCGACTGAATGTATCACCTGTAAAGTTTTACTGTACAGTATTTTGTTTACTTAATTATTACACTTTGCAATTAAACTGTAAATATTTAAAGAAATGCAAAATTAATACCATTTTGAATCGTAACACATGATAATGCAACAAAGGCAAAATTGCTGCAATGCCTTAACACAGTGAATACAAAATTAATAAAGTAATGACTTTTCTATCTTGTATAACAAATCTTAGGAACAATTAGCCCTTCATATTTGAGAGGTATGAATGGTATCATAGTACATTAGAGTATATTGTAATAGCTTTTACTAGACTATTTTAGGTATCTGTGAATACGACGAGAGTGGTGTGTATGGGCTTCACGGAGGGCCTCTTCAAGGATATTTGTCATGTGTACTAAGTTGTTGGGATCTGCCTGCAGTAGTAGTTTGTCACACACTTGCTTTGATTGTTGATCTCCATCACCATCTTCATCTTGGGAACCTAAGAAAAATAATATTCTTAATCCTATAAATCAATCGATAATAAGTACTGGTTAAAGAAATAGTAAATTAATTTTAAGGAGATTACATAAATATATATTTCTGTATATAGTGCAACCTAGATTCTGCAAAATATGTGGGACCAACCTTGTTGCAACTAGAGAAATTGAAATAAGTTTATTGAAGTAAAATACACACAAAGGGATGAGGTAGCTCAAGCTATTCTCACCCCGTTCAGTACATCGTGTTAATACATACATCACAAACAATAAACATATTACCAAACATTCTGAGAGATAAACATCTACATTTCCTGCAACTAGAGATGCTTTCAGGAGACATTTGTGTATTTTTTTTTGTTATGAAACAAGAAATGGCACATTACATGGAGTAATATTAATTATTATACTAAAGAACGGTAGCTTAAGAAGTGAGCATGTCTTGCCTGATGTTGTGAATACAGTACTGCACTGTGGATACTGTGTAGTATTAATTGTGCAGTAATACAGCATCAGTTATTATACAGTAATATTATTGCAAATTAAACATGTCTCTTTGAACCTTAAAATTTAACACTTTACCTCACTGTACATTCCATGCACAATCAATTTTATTAGTTGTTTACGACAGCTTTACTGGGTTCTGCTGTAATGCTGTCTGCTGTGCTGGTTGGTTCTTCTCTAATACTATTTACAAAATATTTGCTAATTTTGATTTCTAAGTCTCCAGTGTTTTCTAGCATTGCCATTTGTCTGCCCCTTTTTCACATATTGCCATATGAAGTAAAAAAAAAAAAAAAAAATGTTTATTTTACTTCATATTTATATGAAGTAAAAAAAAAATACAAAATAAAAGAAAACAGGTACCCCCATGCTGCCATGTCTCATTTGAGATCTTCATGCCCACCAATTGCCAAGAATGAAATTTCTAACTCATTTCCACCATTCTTGGAAATGTCACCAAAAATTTAGATACCTGGCACCTTCACCCTTGAATACGAGTCTCTGGACACGCAATAAACTGAACATTAGGGCACCAGCTTAGTTCCTCCCTTTCCATACTCTTAAGAGTTAGTTATAATATATATATTGTTATATACTGCCAAAAAGTTCCTTACAAATGGGTCTGGAGACCAGAATTAAAGCAACTGAAGACTTGGTTTAGCAAAGAATCTCTGGACACCACTTATATCTTCATGGATATTACATGGAAAGTGTCCATTTCAGAGTCTATTCATCAATATAACTTTTGCAATAAGCCTAATATAAATTTTTATTTTTTGTTATGCCACAAAGAATATCAGTAACTCCCTTTCAAGTGTCCAGAAATCTGGAACTTAACCATACTGTTGAAACTATACCTTTGATGATTTCTTGAGAATATGATAAAAGCTTGCTGTATCAATGAAAGTTATTTTGAAAGCTATCGACTTACCTGAAAGAGTATTTGTGTCCAAGGAGAGCTCTAGTGTGATGAGAGGTTCAGCTATGTGACTAAGCGTTCGAGAGCCAACTAGGATGTCAAACCTCCACTCTAAATTGTGGTACTGTAGTATCTGAAGACGAAATAGTTCAAATTATATACAGTAATTATATTATACTATATATATTTTATTTATTTATAGGTTATTCCTACATGTGAAAAATGCTTTTGCTTATTGGCTTGAAACATTAAAGACTTCTGTTTAATGGTGTAAGGACAGTCATTATTGTTATTGAGAAATATAAATGCCCTGGTCATTGATTTAAGAACTTGTATTATTTATGTTTTTAATCACATGAAAGAATAAAGATAATGTATTTGATTCAAATTTGGAGCCATATCTTGTATATACTCTACTTTAGTGTTGCTTAAATAACCATAATTATATTAAGTCTTTTGGCAAGATTAGGGCGTATAAAGAGTAATATGTTTAGAGCTGATAGAGTATGATATAGTATATGTTGTTGTTTTTTTGTTTTGCAGGGATATTCCTGCATGGGCCCTAAGCCTCTGGCTGGCCCACTAAGTGTTGCTTGTTTCTGTTTACTTGGGCGGAGTATGAGTATTTATGACTCGTATGGTCGCTTCAATAAGATTTTGTCCCACATGTTTAGCAACAACTTCTGCTCAGTTGAATCTAAGTTGAAATCTTAATGGGTTTGTAACTCTACACTGTGTTAGATAATGTTCCAGTGGTCTGCTGAGTATGATAGAGTGTAGACATGTTGAAGCATGGCAATCTTATCCCCCCACCAGTACACCTATGTTAACTGGTCTATCTCATGCACTCTCATCTACCTCCTTGTCCAGCCTGTGTTCCTTACGCCAGAGCTTAAACTGCACTTATTACACTCCTTCCAGCCTGGGGATACTATTCTCAATTGTCATCATGCACTCAAAACTTGCCAAAGTGTATTAAGTTACTCATACATTTAGAGTGGTGGTGATCAATGTAGGTATTCCAGGTTTCTATGCTTTGCATATTTTGGATTACAATAATATAAATATTCTTAGGAGGCAGGTAAGAAGGTGGACGTGTATTCCATAGCATTTCACCTGTTGACCACCAGAGCAGGGTACAAGTATTTCCTCATGTTTATTGACTCATTTATGTTTCTCAGCTTCCACCTTCTTGACCTCTTTTTCCTTCTTTTTATTTGATACTGAAATAATCTACAACTGTCACCAAATTCATAAAATTTACTATACTGGTTTCATGCATTAATTTGCATTTTGGAGAATTGGAGCTTAATCTCGAGCTGGGTGCGATTGGTAACAGATTAGTCCATTAGTAATTAGTTAAAACGAGTAACATGTTTCATTATAATTTAGATGCTGGTGAGCAGTGATTATAGGGAATTGAGAGCCAGCTCTGTATGTTTTGCTGCCTAGCCTGATGGCAAATATCTGGCATTAATGATCATTTTCGACATTTAACCCCCTGAACTGCACAAGCATTACAGGAGGCATTTTGTGTGTGTGTGTATGGGGGGGGTTATCATAACTTATTTTGTCTTCCTATACAGTACAGTATTGTTAAAAGGTCTGCTCTGATCAAGCAGTGAAATCTTGTTGGCGTCATCAAATTTTGATCGTTAGTGAAGAAGGTTCCTAGTCGGGTCGCTCTCATGTAGTGCATTGGAGGGGTAGGATTAATGTGCATGTTCAATGTACTGTGTTGGTTTGTTATCACATTTATTGTCTATTTAATATTTTAATGCACTGATCCATTGGGCTCTCAATGACAGTACAGTGTTTAAATCACAGACATGTGGAACACACACACACACACACACACACTCAGGCTGTGTGCATTATACGGACTAGAATGCCTCTTTGTCTAGAGGCGGCTTAATTTCTAATGCTTACTGGCAGAGTATTGTACAGCTGTGGACCTTTGTAGAGTGATTTCACGTGTTCCCCCTGACTGGGTCACGCCGCCACCTGGTGGCAGTGGGACCCAGTTATCATTGACTAGTTTTTACAGTTCAGTAATTGCCAAACATTTCTCATAGAAAGGTTGTGGTTTGTGACATTGTTTTGATACTTGGGTACTAGGTTGCTAACTGATCCCGTGTGCTTCTTGCTCCACATAGTAGGCAACAGATTTGGAAAGGCCCTTGTCTTCAGTGGTCAAAATTCTCTCCGAGGCAAGCATGTAAGCAGAGGGGAGCTACTAAAGGGACCTACCCAGACACTTGAATTTGTAAGGCATACAGTACCTAATTGTATGAATATGTAAACAGAATGCAAATCTTTTGAGCAAAGTAATCATAATGGCTGTTAAGAGTCTTCAGTTAGATTTGGACAAATAACTAAATGGATGATTTAAATATAATACTGTACTGGCAAATGTCATATAGGGGAGTAGAATAGGCTCATAAGAACAATGGATTATTTGAGAAAATTAAATGGGCATTGTATAAAGAAAAGTACTCATGGTTAATCATAAGTAATACTTTATTATCAGTGAACCACAATGGTGAGAGTGTGCACTTTGTGCAAATTTGGTAAAATTTAGAATAGCACAAGTACTGTATGTGGATTGAAAAAGATTAAAATAAATTATATATAATGTATGTCAGACCAAAACTTAAGAATATACTTATTAACAAAAAGTTCAAAGAAAAGGCACAAAATGAGCTCCATGATTAAAGAGATATTACAGTATATATATGTAATAACTATAGCTCTAAACATGCCCAAATTAGAAGAACCCCATACACAAGTTTGTAAATGTATATGAGGATAAAGAAGAGTTCCAGAAGTAATTGGAAATAGGTCATACCTGTAAGGAGGATAGGCTGATTATAAGGAAGATGGGACACCAAAAACACAGCACTCTACAAGTACAGTAACTAAAAATACAGTACCTGGGTAAGTAAGAACACAAAAAGTCAAGTCCATCAAAATATTAATTTACCTTGACTCCCATTGTTTTTAAATAATCCTTTAATTCCACTTCATGTTGAGTGTAAACATCAGTCAAGACACTGACTGCAGCTTCATTGAAGCCCAGTGAAATGGTAAGTTCTTGGAATTCCGACTGTGAAGTGGCCGCCTGAGTACAGTGAGAGAGTAGGAAAACAAGTGCTTTGATGGCATCCTCCACCTGTTAATTATAAAATTGTTTGTAGGCATTATATTCTTTGAGAGTTTAGCAAACCTAGATCAACTATTTTAGGTTCTATAATAAAAAAAAAAAATTTTCCAGCTCGTATGTGTCAACTACTAGAATGAAACCATGTAGAATCATAAGCACTTGTTTTAAACCTCATTTGGTAATGTTTAATCAAAATAATTTTAACACAGAAGTACTGCACTGTGACCTTTACAAAACTGGTTAAACATTCAACTTTAGTGCTTTCTAATCCACACTTTTGTTATAGATCTAGAATATACTGTACAGTTGTCACTGCTACTTTGCAACCATTCTTTTTGTAGTTTCTGCTTACATATAAATGACCACTATTGCAATAGATTCCGAAAATTTATGTTTTTACCATTAACTTCACTGGTTAGTATAATTTGACTATGCATTGGCTTCCTGCAGTACAGTACAGTACTTCAATTGTTCTCATCACACTTGAGGTAGGGGTTCTTATAAGTGAGAGTGAACTAAGTGACTAGTTTGTTGCTCTAGAAGCTTTGGTGTACCATAGCTGATTGAAATGTTCGTTTGACCTTTATTATCTGTTCATGAATATATGCAAGCAAATTTATGTTTTGTACTCAGAGCTGTACATTATCAAATTGAAAACTGAAAATATTCTCAATGCTTTAAATTGCTATACAATTAGAAATGTTCTATATCGGAGATTTCTTGCAAATTGGCTTAAGACTAATAGTACTGGGTTCCGTTCTTTGAAAAGTGTGTTGTTAATTTGAATAAATTCTAAAGGTTAACAGTTAAAGCTCAATTATAAAAGCCATACACACTTTTTCTTAGTAAAAATGCGAGTGTTATTGTACAATGCTGTTTGTCAGAATACAGTATTAGGAAGCTCAATCATGGCATTACTTCTTTGTGACCATTTACTTTTCTATGCCTAATTGAGTACAGTACTACTAGTCTTCTTCCTTTCTTAAGTGAGGGGGAGGGGGTGGAAGGGGATTGTCAATATTACTCAAATTTGAATACTGTACATGTCTGTTTATAATTTATTGACTAAAGGAATAATCACTAACCAATCTTTAGTAATTCACATAAAACATACTATGGCACTTAATTTATTCCAGTTAATTTTATTAAAATATACCGTACTTAAGATACCATATTCGAATATGGTTAAGGTATAGTACAACAACGTGAAAAATGTTAATGATAAAAATCACAATGCAGGTACTGGTACTTAAACAAGTAAACAATATTATACACAACTACAATTTGTCATAATGTAAGTCTCTCCCCCAATTTATATTATCAATATGGGGGGTGGGGGGATTCTACCCATGTGGGGAGAGGGTTAGGGGGATCTACACATGGGAAATGTGTTGGGGGGAAGCTTACCCTTATGGGGAGAGGGTTGGGGGAGCCTACTCATGTGAGAAGTGGGTTGGGGAAGCTGATCTATGTGGGGGAGAGGATTGAGGAAGCCGACCTGGGTTGGGGAAGTCGACCTGTGTGGGGAAAGAGGGTTGGGGAAGCTGACCCGTGTGGGGGAGATGGTTGGGGAAGCCGACCCGTGTGGGGGAAGAGGCTTGGGGAAGCCGACCCGTGTGGGGGAAGAGGCTTGGGGAAGCCGACCCGTGTGGGGGAAGAGGCTTGGGGAAGCCGACCCGTGTGGGGGAAGAGGCTTGGGGAAGCCGACCCGTGTGGGGGAAGAGGCTTGGGGAAGCCGACCCGTGTGGGGGAAGAGGCTTGGGGAAGCCGACCCGTGTGGGGGAAGAGGCTTGGGGAAGCCGACCCGTGTGGGGGAAGAGGCTTGGGGAAGCCGACCCGTGTGGGGGAAGAGGCTTGGGGAAGCCGACCCGTGTGGGGGAAGAGGCTTGGGGAAGCCGACCCGTGTGGGGGAAGAGGCTTGGGGAAGCCGACCCGTGTGGGGGAAGAGGCTTGGGGAAGCCGACCCGTGTGGGGGAAGAGGCTTGGGGAAGCCGACCCGTGTGGGGGAAGAGGGTTGGGGAAGCCGACCCGTGTGGGGGAAGAGGGTTGGGGAAGCCGACCCGTGTGGGGGAGAGGATTGGGGAAGCCCACCTGTGTGTGTGGGGGGGGGGGGAGAGGGCTGGAAGTCCACCCGTGTTGGGGGGGGGGGCTAACCAGGGAGAGGGATGAGGGGGGAGAGGATTGTGGGGTGCCTGCCCGAGGTGGGGGAAGGGGTTGTAGACAGTTTACCTGTGTGGGGAGAACTCCCAGCTTGGTGGCAGCAGAGGTAAACACTCTGTGGTTGACGCCATGCTTAACAAACTGGGTGGCGAGGCGACAGAACTCCTTAACTACCGTCGTGTCGTGGTGCACCAGTAACGACAAGTGTCTCTTGTGCTCCTCGCTCAGGGATAACGACATGGTTGATGGCTGAGAGAGCGAGAGAGGGCCTGGCAGTCCCCGCCCGGCGTCTCCACACTGTTTGTTTACCTTCCCGATACTCCGCCCCCTCCTGGACCCTCACCCCAACTTTCACACCTACCCGGCTCCCCCAACTCCCACATCGAGCACCCCAACTCCCACATCGAGCACCCCAACTCCCACATCCATCCCCTAACTCCCATATCCATCCCCAACTCCCACATCCATCCCCCCTAACTCCCACATCCATCCCCCCTAACTCCCACATCCATCCCCCCTAACTCCCACATCCATCCCCCCTAACTCCCACATCCATCCCCCCTAACTCCCACATCCATCCCCCAACTCCCACATCCATCCCCCCAACTCCCACATTCACCCCCAAACTCCCACATCCACCCCACGAACTCCCACATCCACCCCCTAACTCCCACATCCACCCCCCCCCCCCCCCATCACATCCACCCCCCCCTAACTCCCACATCCACCCCCCCCCTAACTCCCACATCCAACCCCCCCCCCCTAACTCCCACATCCACCCCCCTAACTCCCACATCCACCCCCCCTAACTCCCACATCCACCCCCCCCCTAACTCCCACATCCATCCCCCCCTAACTCCCACATCCATCCCCCCCTAACTCCCACATCCACCCCCCCCCCTTACTCCCACATCCACCCCCCCCCTAACTCCCACATCCACCCCCCCCCTAACTCCCACATCCACCCCCCCCTAACTCCCACATCCATCCCCCCCAACTCCCACATCCATCCCCCCCCTAACTCCCACATCCACCCCCCCCCCAACTCCCACATCCACCCCCCAACTCCCACATCCACCCCACCCCCCCAACTCCTACATCCACCCCCCCACCCCCAACTCCCTCATCCACCCCCCCCCCCCAACCCCCATCCATCCCCCCCCAACTCCCTCATCCATCCCCTCCCCAACTCCCTCCTCCACCCCCACCCCCCAACTCCCTCATCCACCCCATTTCCCCTCACCAATCCTCCACTACTCTCACCACTTTCCAGTTCTCGAATAAAAAAATATTTAATACTGTACATTCAAATAATAATAACAGTATCAATAACAACACTTATTTCAATAATAACACTAACATATTAGAAATTAATTTTGTTTACCCTGGGTAGTGTTATTTTTGAATTGGTTATGCCACCCAAGTATAGAACATGGATGTTATTCCTCTCAAACTTTGCTTTGGCCTTTAACAAGGATACAATAGACCAGTTGGGTCTAAGACCTGAGCTTATTGGCACCACCCCAAAGTCATCACGACTCTCTAAGTAAACCCAACTTTATCGAACGTAACCAAACTCAACCCAATCTAATCAAAACTAAGTGTTGTAGCACAATTGGCTTCTTCTTGACTCACAATCGGGAATTGTGGTTTCGATTTTTGGACGGGAATGAGTGAGTGAGTGAGTGTCCTCACCTAATTGTGCGCAGTGAGAGAGTGAGCATATGAATGAGTGTGTATTCATGTGTATATGGTCATACACAGGCTTGCTGTCTCAAACAAAACGAATTATATGATGTGTGTGTGTGCACGGGATGTGTGGCATCACTGTAACATCATTTTATCCCGTAGATAAGCACACACACGTTGAATTAACTTTGAATTACCGCAGATATGGTTGATTCAGTGTCAGACCAACTTCACTCATGGATATTATTACCCCACTGCGATCACCACCACCACCCATGCACTTCCCACTTTTATGGGGTGGGAGAAAGCCATTATTATTATTTCTTATTAACGAACTTTGGCACATATCTTGAGGTAATCTTGAGATGATTTCGGGGGCTTAGCGTCCCCGCGGCCCGGTCTTCGACTAGGCCTCCTTTTTTGTTACATATCCTCCAGGAAGCAGCCCGTAGCAGCTGTCTAACTCCCAGGTACCTATTTACTGCTAGGTTTACTTCGTAGGTTTACGAAATGGGTGGGTGGGTTTACTTCACCACCATTATCCAAATCTCATAAGATGGTTTGATCATACGTGGGATGTGTATCTAGTATTCACTTGCAAGTGTACATATGGGGGATAAACTATAGCTCATTGGTCCTGCCTCTCAACTCTTATTAGTTTATCAAATCGAGAGCAGTTTGGGTTGTGCTTACCTTGCCTATCAGTGATAGCAGAGGAGTGAGATATAGCTCTTTATACCCCGCCTCCTACCGTTTATACTTGGCGCGCTAATTATCTCAATTAACAATAAAGTTTTTTTAAGTTGTGAATGGAATTGGCTTCACAACCTCTCCTTCAGTCTTCCATTGCCCAATTACTCTTACAGGAAACGAGAACTTCCTTACACCTACAACTAAAACCAAATTAGCAACATTACTTTGCATGAGAATGCTGAAGGAAATGACATTGAAGTCAGAATCAATCTTTCAATGAAAGGTTCACAATAATAAGCACGTGGGAGCTGCAGTAAAAAAAAAAAGCTAACCAAATTCTAGGAATAACCAAGTGAACCTTTGACTTTAAAGAAAAGAAGATATAATTAAGCAACTATAAATCTCAGGTGCCCCCCCCCCTCTCACTTGGATTATTGTATCTAAGTATGGAGACAATCGTCAGAAAGACTTAGCTGATTTGGGTAAAGTTCATTCCAGAACTAAGTCAACTGCCAGGAACAGTTGAGGGCCTCAGGGTTAACAACACTGCAAACCAGACATGATTAGAGCTGATCTCATCAACACTTTAAAAATACTTAACAATTTGGAGGATGTTGATACTTAAATAATGGTCTCACATAGGCAGTGTTTATGGACTTAATCCCTCCTTATCAAGATTTTTAAATGATATTCTTAAGTTTGCTAACTTCCCATATGCTACTGATGTTATACTGTTCACATGAGTTTCTAGTATTAGTGTTAAGATTTACTCCCAGGTCTTTTTCTCTTATTGTTTCTTGCAATTGGTTCCCCCTGATGGTGTAGTTAAATACAGGCATCCTGTCTTCCTTATATATTTTCATTGCTTCACACTTGGATTGAGCTTCTGCAACCATTATCTGTCCATTCCTGAACTTTGTCAAGATTTTCTTGCATCACCCTACAGTCCTATTCTTACTACAGTTTAAGCTGTGAATGAAGTTTGCCTACTCCGTTTCACTTATTAACACATTCCTTTTATTCACTCTTGACAGTGAAAACACTATTTCTCCTTCCTCTATTTTGAAGACCTTCTGGTATCTCCTGTTTAGTTTCTCACACACTTCTCTGTTGTTCTTGGTGAATGAGAACAACCCGGTTCTTGGTTGTTCCATTCCTGTCCTCAGTTTCTTCTCATGTTCCTTAACTGTTGTGTTTCCTCCTGATGTGACAAGTAACTTGGGTTGGGTTTTATATTAGTTACAGTGTAAAAGTCCACAAGGGCCTTGATGAAGGTTCAAACCTATGTGCTGAGTGTTCCCAGGTGCTCTCTAGTCATCTTATTTGACTTATTATTTCACCATCTTATCACCATCTTCTTATTTCACTTATTTCACCATCTTATCTTATTTCACTTTGGTTCGAACCCTCATCAAGGCCCTTATGGATTTGTTCATTTGATATATCACGCTATTGTGATTTCTGTGTGCAGTTAGTGTTGTTCATTCTTCAGTTTCCTTATACATTTCCCTTCAATATACCATTTCTATCTACTGGTCTTTTATCGAAACAGTACATCTCTACTTCCAAAAATAATCAAGTACCCTTTGAATATCATATCAAGTTTGGCTGGTTCATTATTATCCCTTGTTCTTGTGGGTTCATTGACATGTTGGCTGAGAAAGTTTTTTTTTTTTGGGGGGGGGGGGGGGAATCTCATTAATTTAGCTCTCCATGTACTCACCTAGTAAGTACCCCCTGTGTGGATTCGCTAATATCCCAATCTGTCTTACCATGGCTGAAGTCCCCCATGATTAAGAGTCGAGATCCATTCCTGTTAGCAACTGGGGCAGTTCTTTCCAGGAAAGTAATAACAGCACTATTATTCCTGGCATGTTTTGCCTGAGTGTTATGTCATTTTGTGAAGAACTGTACAGTATATCACTGCTGCTATTATTTTAGTACTCCCTGTTATATAGTCACTTAATACTCCACAGCCTGGGATTAACAACTGTTTTTCATGTCCAGCCCTTCCTGTCCAACACGGCTAATCCCCCCCTTCCCTCTTTCTTCCCTCCCATTTCTTACAATATGGTAGTCTTGGGAAATACTCCATTAGTTATGACTTAACCCGACAGTAGTATTTCAATGAGTACAATTACATCCAAGTTTTCCACATATTGTATCTACTTAGATTGAATCCAGGTTACAAATGTTGCTGAAGTAGTTACTTATTTCGGTGCGCTCTACCTTTCTACAGTATTTTTTCTTCGGTAATGTGGTTGATCTTGCATCCCCACTACCCTATGCCTCCATTGAGGGAGCCAGATTTTGGTTCTTGTTTCCAGTAGGCTCATGATTCATTAGCACCCAGTATAGCACCGTTTAGATGATTCTGAGTATATGCTCGGGAAGATTCAGAGAGGCTCACAAGGATTCATTTCATTACATTCAGTGCTTGATTGTTCTTAAAGTAATGTATCCATCGGGAGCCTTTTGGATTGACCAAACCACACACTAGAATTTGAAGAGATGACGACGTTTTGGTCCATCCTGAACCATTATCAAGTCGATTGTGACTTAATAATCGACTTGATAATGGTCCAGAATGGATCAAAACGTGTCGTCTCTTTAAATTCTAGGTATGGTCAACATTTTTCAGCCACGTTATTGTGACTCTTCATCTTTTTGGGTTGCAATCCCAGACTGAAAAGTAGAATCATATTATTAATATATAATTTGCAGCTGGCAGTGTATTGATGGTATTGTTGTGTTGCAGGGGTGGACTTATGGCGTGTGGTGACTCTCATCACAGCTGTGCTGCTCTTCTTCACTGCTCACCACCTGGCAAAGAATACCTTCTTCCACTACACCACAGGAATTACTATTGGAATTTTAGGCTCTCTCCTAATTATTGTTTATATTATGGCAAGACTTGTGCCAAAGGTTAGTAGGTTAGTTGGTATCAGTTACTAAAATAGTTGTCAAATTACTTTACAGAGTTTATCATTTCAAAATTTGTAGTTTCATGTCAGATGTGCTAACTAGAGAAAATCAGTTGATACTCTCATTTCTCCATAGTAAAATAATGTCAAGACCATTACAGTACTTTATAGCATGTAATAACTAGTACAGTTGGCCGTCAATTAATGCAATGGGATACATTGCTGAAAAAAGGAAGTAAATCAAATTTAAAAATATGGAAAAAAACAGTGTTGAATGTAATGATATGCCTATTTCTGGTGGGACATCGGTGGCTCCTTGAACTAACTCGCTGAGGTAGCTAAAGCTAACCCCCTACTGAGTTCATTAGCCATAGGAACCCTGTATGATCTACCAAGGACCAGAAAACTTGCATCAATACTTGCTCCCCCCCCCCCTTCCTTCCTCACAGCGGCACAGGGAGCAGGGGGTCGTTACAATCACCCCTCACTGAGAAAATGCTCAGAAAGTAGGAGAAGCAATACAAACAACTGCAAGGTTCAAAGAAATCAAAGCCCTGAAACTGCCAAATGGCTCCACAAATGATTCACTCAGAAGTTAGGTTGGACCCCCTCAAGTTATGGCTGGCCACCAATAGTTGGCAGCACCACTGGGAGCTCACAGCTTTCATGTTATCACATTCTCAATCCAGAGTTGAAAGACCATGAACCAGTGTACCTGGTAGGGGGAAGGAGAGGGATCAGAAAGCACTCAAGGCCCTACTAGAAAGATGCGTTTCATTACGTTAAATTCTGTTTTTTGGAGGGGGCCAAACAGTGGCTTCCTGACGCTAACTAATAACAGAGTAGAAGTGAAACACAGGACTTTCCAGGGAGGAGGAGAGCAAAAACAACATGCATTCTTTGATAGGAAACCCAACCCAGTGCAACAAAAGCCGATGGAAATAGGAGCATTGACTAGGTAATGAACTGCCAGGACCCTGTTAGTTGTCTGAAACCCCCTGAGCTTGTATATCAGCCCAGGACATGCTAGAAAACACCACAGGTAAAGTCACAAACTTGTGAACATCATGGGCTCGCAGGCTGGCTAGACTTAATGACACTGCAGACAACCTGGGATAAACAAGTCTTGAAACATGAAACCAAGAAAACCGGGTCAACAAACTACACATCCACTGAAGCAGAGCAGGTAGCAACAAACCAATGCAGCAGAATAGCAAATGATGCACCCCTGGCTAGACATACTAAACATCAACAACCAAACGACCCCTCTAGAAATCAACCATATCATTCTTTGCCAGAAAAGGAGAAGGCTGCAAATGAAAAAACCTGTATTTCCTCACTTTCTGGCTGTATTCTTGGTGAGGGTGATTGTAAAAATCCCTTGCACCCTGTACCTCTGTGAAGAAGCCATTTTTGGGAGAGTCATTTGGCAGATTGTGAGGTTTCAATCTCTCTTGAACCCAGGATTGGTCTGTATTGGTTTGCTGACACTCTTTGGGTGTCACCTGTTCCCTGCACCTCTTGTGAGGAAGCCAGGTTCTGGCTCTCGTCCCCGGCAGGCTGAACTGAACTCCACAGCTGATGCGATCTAGTAGTTGGGAGCCATTTCAGCAAGATAGCTTCAGGGAGGCACCAGGGGCTCCCCCAGAAGATGGGAATGGATTGTTCTGCCCATAATAAAATAGGAGTGGAGTATAGTCTGCAATAAAACAGGAGTGTTTTGCTTTTACAGTAATTTAATACAATAGGCATTGTATAACTTTAATAAATATACTGTACTGTAAAATAGGAATTTAATAATTTAAATAGTTGGGACAGACAATATATGGGTACCCTATACTAGCCGACTACAATACAAGTGGTATTATACAGTATTTAACAACATGGATTTGGGGTGATGTGGTAAAAATTTGTATGCCTAGTTTTAAATTAAACAGACTAATTTTGGAATAATGTGGGTTGAGAATTGATTAATATGGATGGTATGCATTAATTATTGGGTCTTTTATGCTCTTAGCAGTGAATCAAGCATCCACACACCCTTTACATTATGTTTTACAAACTTGTTGAGCTGTATTTGTGCATCTTTGCACATTCCAGGTATTCTGAACTTTTAATATGTGCTAAATTTATGGCTAGACAGTAGAGGGAGCATTAAATATATAATTTAAAATAAGAAATTTAACGAGTAAAAAGTGGGAAAAGATTGGACTTTGAGAGGTCTTTGGAATGTATCCCTATTTCTAGAGGGGCTAAACAGTGGCTTCCTGAAGCTAGTGCATGGAGGTAGCTCCTCTTCCCTCCTGACTGAGTCACATCAATGTTAAGACTCAGTTCCTCAGTATGTCCTACTGAGGAACAGAGCCAGAACCTGGGCCCCTCCTGAGAGAAGCGGAAGCAGGTGACACTCCGCCACTTCATTGGGAAAGACACCCAGAAAGTCAGCAAACCCAGTACTGCTGGGTTCAAAAGACACCGAAGCCTCACAGCCCACTGAATGAACTCCCCCCTTTCCCAATAATGTAAACAAATGGTAAAAAATCTCTCAAAATTATCATGTACTCATTTGCCCCACTGAGCCACTGAGGGACCCATCAGAAAGAGGCATTTCATGAAATTCATTGTTGGATTTTCACCACATTGGAAACTGATTCATTAAACAGTTTCTGTCCATTTTGAAAGTTAAAGGATAATTTTTTCATTATTATATCATAGAAATCTGGTGCAGTGACACTGATGGTTGGAGGCTGGGGCCTGACGATATACCTCATCCAGTACCTGTGGCAGAACTTCCTCTCCATTGTGAAAGAAAATCATTCCATTGCTGTTGGTAAGTGGGACTGTGGGTGATGATGAGCAATGCAGTGTGTATGATGATGAGGAATTAGCAGTGTGTGATGATGAGGAATGTGGTTGTGTGTGTGATGATGAGGAATGTGTTTGTGTGTGTGATGATGAGGAATGTGGTGTTTGTGTGTGTGATGATGAGGAATGTGGGGGTTGTGTGTGTGTGATGATGATGAGATGTTTCATTACATTTAGTGCTCGATTTCTGTTGATCATAATGATTGAAATATAACATTTATGACTGTAAGTTATCCAAATGTAAACTATGACTAAAGCACAGAGGAAAGGTTTAGGGCTCAGTACTCTAAGTGGATATATACATTGAAACATAAAATGCTAAAGTTATATAATTTTATGTGATTTTTTTGCGCAGAGAAAAGTAATTAATAATACATATATCTAAGCTTATTATTTGTTATTAAAATATGATCTATGTATACTTAACATTACGTTTTAATACAGGTTATATAGTGGTGGCCGGACTGATCAGTTTTGCTATGGTGTATCGCTATGGCCCTCTAACAGATAAGCGTTCAATCAACCTAGTTCAATGGGCTATGCAACTGGCAGCAGTAGTCGCAGTATTTTTAAGTAGCCAGTATCGTGAAGCTACATTAGGAATCATCATTGTAATGGTATCTTATCACACTGTTCCTGATAAGTGGAAATCCAAGTTTCAGACCTTCTGGTGAGTACATCGTGCTTCTCATGTTTCTCCATCTTTGGTGTTGTGTAACCAGGCAGGATCACTATTAGTACAATGTTACCTCGATCTAGTGAATCCCTGGTTGGAAAACACGCTTTAAGTACCCCACTTCACTGAACAAGTGTTTGGTGAAGTGCAGAATTACTTAGAATGCAGAGCCGGAGTTCAGTGACCTGTGGACAGCTTGATGGTCCTGGTTCATTTACACCATTTTGGGGATCATGGCCTTACTTTTAAAAATTAAACTTTAAAAGGCTAGATCATGAGAAATACTGGTGATTATGGTGAAATTTCTTTAGTCAGGATATACTAGTACAGTACAATAGTTGTAAATTATTATGGTCAGTTGAAATTGAAGTTTTGTGCCATGAAATAAGCTCATAGAGCATGAGAAATATTAGGGTATGATGGTAACACTTAATATGGTTCCAATCATGGTTTTAAAAAAATTTCATAGCTGAATGAAACATTAGAAGAAACAAGCATAGCAATGTATTTTCGTCATAAGAAACTTGCATTCTATGTAGTGAAACGCCTCTTTCTGGATGGGTCCTTGGTGGCTCCCTGAAGCTATCTCGCTGAGATAACTCCCAATTATTAGGTCCTGGATTGTACCTAGATGGGGTTCTGAGAGTTCTACTCCCCAAGCCCTGCCCGTGGCCACACACTTGACTTGTGAGATCACATCAGCTGTGGAGTTCTGTTTGGCCTACTGGGAAGTACGAACCATAATTATGATTGGCTTCCATCACAGAGGCACAGAAAGTGGATGACACTGCTTCCCGACTGGGAAAGCACCCAGAAAGGCAACAAACTGATACAGGCAATTCTCCAAGTGTTCAGGTGAATAAAATGTTATCCACAATGTGGTGGTAGCCATTTTTATTTATATATGTATAGTATACATAAAATTAATTAATTACTGTTGGGTTCAAAAGAAGTTACTTTTTTTGTCTGTTGGATCATTTTATTCTGACGGTTTTTCTGGAAGGACCTCCTCAGTAGCATGGGAAGCCATTGAGGAATTCACCAGAAAGAGGTATTTTATTACATTTGCTGAGTTTTGTGTAACATTGGAGATGTCCGAGGTGATCACATAATCCGAGTTTCTTGAGAAATGTATGAATTAATTCAGTGTCACGTAATGATGTATGCTTACTCTCTTTTTATTTATTCATTGATTATCTATATTTATTTTCAGGCGTCGGCAATTTCCCCCCAAAGTGAAATGGTTAACAGAAGAAGAATATATCCAAGAGGCTGATGTAGAAACTCGCAAAGCTTTACAGGATTTAAGATCGTTCTGCCGATCACCAAACTGTGATGCCTGGAAAACAGTCTCAAGACTAAAATCACCACAAAGGTACTTTCCGATTGTCTTCAATCCTTTGGCAGAGGCCAAATGTAGTACAGCACAGACAAGGTATTTATATGGGAAACATAAATATATTTCCATTTATATGGGAAAACATGGAACTGGAAAGAGGGATAGGACAGTGGTAAGAATAAAGGTGGGCCAGTGGTAGGAATAATGGAGGTGGGCCAGTGGTAAGAATAAAGGAGGCGGGTAGTGGTATGAATAAAGGTGGGCAGTGGTAAGAATAAAGGAGGCGGGCTAGTGGTATGAATAAAGGTGGGCCAGTGGTAAGAATAAAGGTGGTGGGCCATAATGTAATGTATAACGTAAACATTCCATTAATATAAACATTATTCCATTCCATAATGTAAAGGCAACTTTACAGTCTAGTCCACCAGTAACTTACATAGTAGGTGGAAGTTGAGGGAAACACACACACAAACACAAGTACAAAGGAGTGTGTGCCTAAATCAAGACATGTTGAAGGAAGGAAAAGGAGAGGCCTAGAAATGTAAGGAGGCCAAAAACCAGCATTGAATGTAATGAAATGCCGGTTTCTGGATGACCCCCGTAGGCTCCTATCATCACTGATTGTCATCAGTTGCAGAGTTCTTTTTTGCCTACCGGGGACCATGAGCCAAAACCTGGCCCCCTCACAGAGGCACAAGGAGCAATGGCCTATGATCACTTTACATTTAAAGATATCATATTTGCCATCACTAGGGAAAGCACCCAGAAGGTTAGGCAAAGCAAAAAAAAAAAAAAAAAAAAACTGCCTGGTTTAACTGGAATTCTGTTAACTACTGAATCCCCTGGATCCCCCTGAACACTGGAATGCTTAACACTGGAACTCTCCCAAGAAGAAAAGAAACAATCAAAACTTAGCGAAACTAGCACCCTTACTAGTTAGCTCCACCTCCTCCCTCATTGGGGAAAGCTGGCTTCCATTTTTTACTGATGTGCTTACCTGGTGGCAAGCATACCAGTAACTGTGCCTGCACATCAACCTGCAGCAGCTTCGCCAGTGCTGCCTAATATGAGGTGACTGTATTAAGCATGAGATGGCGATCAAGAAAAATCCAAGAAAAAAAGGAGAGCTCTACATGCTCAGAAACCAAAGAACAGTGATGGAGGGAAAGTAAGTGGCAAAAGGAGTGGCACAAAACCTCATGCTGTTGCTAAGAAGAGGAATGCAAGTGGGACACCATCAAAGAAGTCACCTACTTGCTGTAAAGATGGTGATAAATATGCATCAAACACACCAGATTCAAAGAGCTGAGGAGAAGGTCTATCCAGCGAAATACATCACCGTGCCAACCTTCTGATAGAGATGACACGTGGAAAAACACCTAGGTTCGGACACCAAGCAAGAAGTGCGGCACTGCTTGCTTCCAAGCAGTTATTTGTTTTGAAGTGCTGGTTTTCTCTGTGGTGGATTTTTATTATGTGGTGATCTCTGATCCCTAGGCTTCCCTAAGCCTCTTTCAGGTGTCCAGATTCTGGTCCTGGCTCCCAGTTGGTGCTGGAGCACTGGTGTGTTTCCCCTGTGACTTGGATGTGTCCAGGGTGTAGCATCAGGGAACTACTGAGGAAGCCCTCTTGTAGCACTTGAAATTGATTGACCTCGATTCCTTTTTAATGTAATGTATTGAATACTGGTCTCATTGTGCTTGGAATCGACTGATAACTTATATTGTAAATGAAAAGCTGGCGATGTATTGTTATAAACAGTAATGTTTGGCCAGAAAGAAACAATATTCAGGAGGTAATACAGTACCTCCTGACTACTAAAATACAGTACCTCCTGGCCACTGTTTGGCCAGTAAGGAAACAATATTCAGGAAGTACTATATTTATTACCTCTTTGTAACTTGATTTCAACCATCTTATTTTGTTAAAACTAATACTTTATAATTATACATAAATTTGTGGGGACTTATGTTGAGCAAATCACATTAAGAAATGTTTCTAATGTAGCCAAATGGTAATAGTAGTTTGTATCCACAGATTTGTAGAGTTTGTTGGGATTCCTCAAAAGAGGCTGAGTGGCACACCAAACAGAGCCCACAGAGAGAGGTAAGCCATGTATGGTTTCCCTTTCTCTGGTAATGGGTGCTTCTAGTTGTGCATACAACATATGTTTGTAGATTATAAATCAAGTTAGAGTTTTTACATTTAAATAAGAGATAGCATAGCTAAATACAGTAATTTGAACATCTAGGTAACTGTATTAACATTTGTCAGTTAAGAAGACAGGAAGGTTTGTCAAGCAGGTTGGCAACAGTGAGTTTCCTAGACCAAATCTTCAACCTGTCCTCTTAAAAATAACGTCGCTTTTGGCCGTTTACCCGTATGGCCGAAAGTGGACGTAATTTGAAAATAAAATGAAATAAAATAAATATATTTTTTTTTCAACAACAGTAAGTTAAGGGTCCTCTTATAGGTTAGGTGGGCAGGAAATTCTCATAAAGTTTCCTCTCCTAACCTTTCCGAGTAAGCCAGGTGACTCAAACAGAAAACGGGACAGTGCGTCACTTTCGTGAGCCGATTTCATTTCAAATTATGTCCACGTTTGACCATAGCACGCATACGAGCCAAAAGCAGCGTTATTTTTAAGAGGACGGGTTGGAATGTTAACGAAACCAAATGTATACTGCTCACTGTTATTTACCATGCTCACAATCTTATGTGTATTGTTATTGGCAGCATGTCTTACATTTAGTCTTATAATTCCAGTAAGCCTTTTTAGCTGAACTT